>NW_011334331.1:197983-260276 GCF_000735185.1 Notothenia coriiceps
CCCTGGCGCCTCGCCGTCGTCAGTGCTTGCTCGGGACACCATTCGCTTCCCAACCGCAACGCGTGCTTCGCCGTTCTGCTCGCCGCCCGCCCGCCCGATCGTCGGTAAGCTCGAACACGCCATCAGCTGGCTCTCTCCTGTGCGCCTCCCGTGTGGCGCGACGCGGCGGAGGCAGCCGTGCGTACCTGCACTGAAAGTGCCAATAAGACGTGTCCCCCGACGGTGGCGGGACACCGAAATTGAGTTTGGGCGACAGGGCCACGCTTGCGTCGTCCACCAACGAGAAACGGCCGCGATTTCGGCCCTGGTGGTCGGCTCAGGGCTTTCTTAGTCAGTAAAGCCACCTGACATACCTAACCCCGATTTCTGGGCGTCAGAGGGCCCGTCAGAGGCAGTCGGCCGCATTCGCCCGATCGCCCCACTCAGAGCTGGTGTGCCCTGCTGTCGTCCATGCTTTACGGTCACATCTTTCACCCTCCCCCGCCCCCACAGATTCAAACATGTTGAGATCCGGTCCAAGCAAGATCGGTACCCAAAATCACTCTGATTGCTGTTGCCTACTTTTGAATGACGCATAACACCCCACGACAGGCTCAGCATGCCTGCTATAGGACAGTTATTAGCACTCGTCAACTGAAGTCTCGTAGGGGCGGTGGCGTAGGCGGGCGGCGTAGCCGACGCAGGCGATGTAGCGGACGTAAAAGTCGGGACGCCTTCGGTACGCATTCTTTGGTCTCAGGTTGGTATGTACCCGTCTCGCAAGTTTTACCTTTCTCTACATTTTTTATCCAAGATGTTGCGTTTCCCTTATAAATAAAATACTTATTTTTTGCAACTTCCTGCCAGTCGTGAATTGGAGTTCTGCATCAAATGGCAATTTAAATTTGTTTTAATAGTAGTGAGATTATGTAAATGTATTTTGTTTCCAGCTGATTAAGGCCATACAGCATGGGATTATACACTGGTGTCACGAAGAGATGACATACTTTAAACTATACATGTACCAAAAAACAAGGTAGCTTTAGGAGGCTATTTGCATCAGAGAGATACTGCCAGAACAAAGTCTACTGATAAATTGGCTTCACAGAAAAGCAGATTATTTGCATATGAGAGATAATACCAGAGGACATGTAGTTTATATTATGCTATTCAGGAAGGATATCCTAGCAGTCAAGAGGTAAGTTGGAGAGAGTTCAAGCTGATAGTTGAAAAATCATTGTGTAATTTACTCAAGTAATGTACCTTAGTAAGCTTACCTGAACAATTTACTTAAGTCGTTTCATGTTCACATTACAGGGACTCTTCTTCTGTCCGTCTACTAAAAACAATGTAACTACAGACTTGAAATGTCTATGAATTGAAGGAGTAAGTGTTTCTTTATGTTTTGAGAAAATCTTTCTTTTTCTTATGTTATATAAACTATTTAAAATGCCTATTCTATAATCTGGAAAATATGTGGTCCAAAGCTAAAAACAGGACGTTTTTTCCTAATTTTAAAGTGTTAGTATTTGTTTATTTTCAGTTTTATTTTGTAATGTCAAGATCTATCTTTGTTTCCCGTTTTACTTTGAATGGTGTTCACCCCCTGTCTCATGTCTGCCTTTGCTTCCTGTCTGTTTTTCACCTCCCCTCTCCAGCTGTGTCTTGTGATTACCCTTGTGTATTTAGTCTTGCTGGCCATATCTCATTTCTGGGATTTCCCCTACTCGACTCCTATCCCCGACTTCTATCCTCGTGTCTCCGTCTCGCCCACAGGAGATGCGAGCGGAGGAGCCGAGGAGGGGAGCCGAGGAGAGAGGAGGACACTTACAGTGTCACATACATATGCAGAAGTATTATTTTAAGCAACACATTAAGTTGACGAAACACTCGAGACAAATGTAATTAAAGTCAGATCCACTCCTGTTGGGGCAGTGATATCATAAACCTGTTAATGTACGCATTCAAACACTTTTTCTTTTACCAGCTGTATTCACCTTGCAGGTGCAACTATGTGGCTTTTATCCTGGATAAAGTGTTTAAGTCATGGATGTTTAAAGTTCAACTTCTTCATATGTCTAATATTATAGTTGACTTTTCATTCAGGAAGTATGACGCTGCGCTGTCAGTACGCTTCTCCATGTTTGTGATTGGTCGAATGCTCCAAATACCACCCCTTTCATGTGAACGTGCACCTAACTAGATAGGGTACGGCTGGCTTGAGCGATCCACTTGATAACCCGCGTCGTAGTACAGTTTAGCGAGAGCGCGTATGTTTTGGATTAGGCCAACCGGCTAACTCAAACATATCCAGGTTAGGTTGAACCAGCTTCGTAGTACAGGCCTCTGATGAGGTGAACACAAAGATAATTGAAAGTAATGATAGGCATTACTAAGAAGGAAACTATGTATTACTAATAACTGATACAAAACAGTCCTTACAGAGAGTGATGAAGGTCATGATGAAGATCTGGGTGCCCTGTCCGAGGAACACAGACAACAACATGCCTTTCCTGGGGGGTCGGAAAACATCCCCGTGCACCTGCTTCCATCCTGACTCCTCCTGTGCGTCCTCCTGGGAAGAGAGAAAGCAAACAAGAGAGCAACAGTCACTATCAAGGAAGTAATGAATATTTCCATTGATCTAAGTTAAAAGGTGAACCCACAACCGAGCAGTGAACACTACCTCACCTGGTAGCAGGAAAAACGAGGCAAAGACAGCGAGAACTTGGTTTACCAAAAGCTGTAAAATGTGGTTTGAAACTTGTCTATGAATTCACTAAACGTCTTCCTTGAAAGTTGCACAAATGTTCACACCACATTTTACATTCTGTCCTAGTGTGCAGGTTTTCTGCAATCACACACCCAAACACCTGATTCAACAACCACAAAAAGGTTTTGCTAAAAGAGCTTCCATTAAGCTTACGTAAGGCACCGAGGATTTTTCCTTGGTCGTTGGAAGCTTTATGAAGTCTGCCTGTGAAATGTAACAAAATATTCATAGTTGTGGGTACTGTGCACCTGGTGTGCTTGGTGGTATTTTACACTGCAGAACTAAAGCATTAGCCATGTCACTGTGATAAACACCACCACACATTTAGCTAGAAGGATATTATGTGTAATGTTACATTTTTCAGCTAAATAGAAAAGTATTATCCATGGGATCAAAAACATGTGCAACATTTTAAAGTAACCATTTAAACCCAAATAACATAGCCTCAATAGTGTATGGTCATCAAAGCTTTTAGTATGACTATAATGTTAACGCTAAAATTGTACCATCTAATTTGAATATTTAATGTGCATGGTAACGACACGTTGCCCTGCAGCACACAAAGAAGACAAAAATGAATGACATTCAAATTGTACACTTTAACAACATAATCTGCATCTTTAAGAAATGTCTATTTGTATGCTAGTGCTTCATATACGTATCTATATCATGTTTTACAATGCCTTTACCTGGTCCACCTGGTTGTATCTGGCAATGTCCTTGTGCAGAGTTCTCAGCATGATCATGGCAACCATGCCAGACAGGAAGAGGACAATGACCAAGGAGTTCATGATGCTGGACAAACAAACAAGACATACCATAGCATCAAATAACAAGCATCAAGACCAAGGGAGTTTTAGTGAGACAGAGTTTCTGTGGTGCGCAATGTAGAAAACATCTTCAAACCTAAACCACTGGATGTTGGTGTGAGGCATGGACACCAGGATGTAGTCCCACCTAGAGGCCCACTTGATAGCATTGTTTTCCTGTAAAAGGAATTACATTCAGTGCAAAAAAAAACCTACACATTGTATTTGTCATTCTCCAAGTCAAATAGAAAATGTATACATTAGTTATGTACAATAAGTTGTACATTACAATTGGTGAGATGGTGGGAGACCTACCTCAAATGTAACCGAGTAGGTGTAGACTATTGACACATCTTTATCGAATGTCCCAGGGACCTCCATCGGGATGGCTCCTTCACAAATTGGGTTTTTTTCATCTGCCTGGTTGATACTGTGCAAAACACACAAAACTTTCCATGTTAGATTATGAATAGATCAAATGATGGTTATGAATGGTGAGATGTCATTCAGTTGCAGCACGTTGAGGTAGATTAGACCTAAATCAAATCATATCATGTAGACGTCATAAGATGTCAAGCTACGATCAAAAACCAGTAACCTCTTTGGCTCCAGAGTGGCAGCAACCAGCCGAGCCCCTCTCCATCCCTCCGCTTCTCCACTATGGTAAGATATCTTGATGTCCACATGGTTGAAGACGTAGAATGTGTTCTTCTTGTGGAACTCAGCCTGGGAAAAAAATTAAATTGTATTAATTATCAGGTTCTCTGATTTCTCTGGGTAAGATTTGTATACACTCATCGGTGTTGGGGAAATATTTTCCAAGGCCCATAACTTGACCCAGTTTATCAGTTCATACTGTCCTAACTGAGCACACGCAATGTAACCTTTGCTGCTGTGCTCTCAGCGTTCTGTCTCCCTGTTCCTGCCTGTTGGCGTCAGCTGATAGAGGTGTTATGATTCTATCTTGTTATGCACAATGTTGATTATTCTCTCTGAACTAGCCAAATACATGGGTCTGGGGTAGTTCTTCAGAATTGACGTGGCAACTCTACCGCAAAGTCAGAACTTCTGACTCTTTGACTTGTTTTGTGAATTCTCCGGCCAAAGCTCCAAATAAACCCATCAGTGTTTGACATCTAAGCTCCAGCTCTCCCTGTGTCTCCTTCCTGAGTCGGTGACTCCCACTGCATTGCTACACAGAAGTTTTCCCCCACAATTAACACCATGCAATGTCCAGTTTTCCGCATGCAGAATGTGCATACGGCAGGATGTTGAACACAGTCAGACAACACTGTATCGAGCAGGGATCAGAACCAATCCACTGATCCTCTTTCCCCAGAGGCTCATCCAGCTTTGGAGCCTCTAAGATCCCTGCACGATATATTACTAAGAACCAGCACTGGAGGAGCTAAGCTCAAGGTTTCTCAAGTTCATTCTCCAATCGAACCCACTTTTAGTGTTAATGTGAACGTTCTTACGTTGACAATAAGTTATTTCCTCTGTTAAGCTTCCATAAATTCCTTTATTTGCTTACACATAATACATCTCTTGACACATACATACAGTAGATCTCATATGTCAAATTATAAGATTTCTAAGGTCTGAAAGACAGTTGATGGGATAAGTATACCGTGTGATATCTCACAAAAGATCCTTGAAGAGGTGCCATTTGTTCTCACTGGAGACAGAACCCGTGGTGTAACCATTGATAGAAAACGTGTGCAGCAGGAACAATGAGGTAAAATAATGGTTATAATGTTTAACGTATCACTTTCTGTGAATGTTCATTTCACAGTTCTGGCTCCAGTGACCGCGAAAGCTCCTCACTACCCCTCAAGCAGCAGAAAAATAGTTTCCAGCCAGTCTCAAAGCCATTCTGATAGGATTAAGTGCCTTTGATTGATGACCTGTTCATTACAGAAGATGACATTGTGTAACAGCAAGTTGAGAGCCACGGCTTGCCTTTAGCCATTGCTAAAAGTGTGTCAGGAGGTGCACTGTCGACTCAGATGCCTGGCCAGATCAGGGTCAAATGCAGGTATAAATGAAGATTAACACTGACCTAGTGGTTGTTGTGTGATTTGTTACACTGTTGCATCAGTGAAGAAATTATCAGAGGACTTTGGCCTGTACCACGTTACAATCAATGATGCTATGGCTTCATCTTTCACGTTTTAAACTCAAGTTTTCTGCGGATACATACAAGGCTTTGGTAGCCTGCTATGCCTCCTCAGTAAGAAGGGTATTTAAAGTCTAAAGCTGTGTGGATCTCAAACGCTGGCCAGCAATCAAATCAAATCCTATCCAATCTTCTTACAAGACAGGTAGATCCACTCTACCCTGTTTGACTGACTGCGACTATTAACTCCTTAGAAGAAGAAAAGGTCGCCTTTACTGTACATCTTTCAAATCAGGTTTTCACTTCAGTTATTCTTAAGTTTACATTTTACAATTTCTAAACTATATACATGTGAAATCAAGTTTAAAAGACGCTTTTGAATCGATAAGGAATTGTAATTTAGTTCTAAACACTGGTATAAAGAGTATTCACATTAGCTTTTTTTTTAAAAGTTATTTGACCAAGTCATTGGGCATAACAGCTTACGGGTGTTTACGATAAAGTCACACAAATTCAAAACATTTTCGATTGTGTTTTCAGCGTGCAGTTGTTCACAGATTCAGAACGCTCTATCTCAAAGCTTGTCTCATCCTCTCTCTCCGTGAAGACAGTTTAAGTACAAAATTGTCAGACAAAGAATCCAAAAAATATATATGTATATAGATAAATAGATTGCATATGAACATAAATGTAGCCTCACAACTCTTCAGCGCTTTTTGAGGTAAAAGAACATCAGCCCTTTATGATTGCATGTTTTCACTCACTGTATCAAAGCTACAAAGGACTGTTTTACACCATTAACAGATCCTTCAGGACTCAGGCTACTCTAACTGGCAACCCAAAACAGATTTTTAGCCCAATTTCTCCACACACTCATGGCCTGCCGCTTCCAAAACAGCAGCAGCTAAGTGCAGTGTGCAACCTACAGTACTACTATACTGTGTGGTAACTGACCGCCAATAGGAACACTGTAAATACTTTTGCTATTGCTAGTTTCTGAGCTTATCAAACCAGGTTTTCCAATTACATCGGAAATGCTTTGATTATTGCTATGATAAAGGGAAATATATGTTGTCCATGTATATATTTTTCAAAAGTTCATGGCTGTGTGTTGGAGGAAGCGGACTAAGGAGGAAGTTTCAAACGCGTCGCAACTTCCGGGAAAAAAACAAGCTTCTCTTGCGGTCAGAGTCCAAAACGTTACTTCATGGTGATGTTTTCTGACTCTTCTCTCCTCGGAGAATAGATAGGCTGACTGCGGACTGGACCACAGACCAGACCTGAATACACTAGACTAAATATAGGCTAGACTGAACCAGACCAGATGCAAACGGGGCTGAACTGGCCTGCAGCAGAGCGGAGAGCACCTAACCTGAGAGAACTACGCTGCAGTAGATCAGACCAGACCAAACTGGCCTAGTCGAGCCCCAACTACACTAGCTGTCGGATCAGAATAGGCTAGCGTAGCCTAGGTTAATTCTAAACAGATCGCATCAGTCCAGATCCAAGCACTGGAGGAATTTAGCAGATGGTGCAGGTCTTTGACTTCGCGTCGCCACCAGCTAGATAAACACACAGAAATAAAGAATGTGTTTATACAGGGTGATTGTGAAGACTTGGATCAGGACCAGTATAGATTGTTTTGTTCCATACCTTTTTTGTTCTCATCCTCTTCCAGTTTCTTCTTCTCATCCTCGATGGCCTTTATCTTCGCGTTGTATATCTCGGCATGCTTGTTCCATTCGCACCTGTTGTTTTTCAGACCGTCAAACATGGGCGTGATCTCTTTGTGGAACCTGGAGAACTCCTGATAAATCAAAGAAAAAGGGATGTAGGGTATCTGTTATTCACATCGTGGGATGCGCCGAGGCAGGAGAGCTAACAGGAAGGAAAATGTTGGTGTTCCAAATACATGATATGCCTCTTAGACAAGGAGTCCGCATGATCCACTGACACATTTTCTTTATGGATGTGTGTGTTCTTGTCCAAATACCATACTGACAGACTGAAAAACAGCTAGTAGACATTCCATTGGGGCCAGCTGGTTTCAAAAGGTTCATCTATATACATGATGTTGTTCAACCCAACACCCTTAAATCAAGACTACATGCTGCGTTGTGATCCCGCATGCAAGATGCGCTATTGACTCTGAGCTACACCTTTCTGACAGTCTTATCAAAGATTTACCATACACAGCAGGCTTTACACAATATTATTTATCACACAGTTGGAGGTACGCTTAAAAATACAAGATATTGCCTTGAAAATAGAAGTTACACTTTAAACTAGGGCCTCAGAGTAAGGTTGATACATGAGTTCAGTTACTTTTGCAGCTTTTGTGAAGCTCTTTGAAAGTATCAAAATTGATTATAGTGAACTAAATCAAAACAACTCATGGGTAGAATAGGTTTTTTTATGGTGCTTTGCTGGGAATCAAAAGCAAATAAAAGCTGGATTAAATTGTTACAGCCCTTTAGACTGTGGCTGTGTTACAATTCTAACAGTTACACATAACACAGGCCAGACTCCCTTTTGCTAGATCCATGTCTGGCATATTTCACGCTTTGACATCCAACATCACCTCCCCTTCAATGTTTAGAATAAATCATACTTCTAATGTTTCCACAACAGCTGATTATTACCTTGTAAACAAAGGAGCACACGAAGTCGATGAAACCGCACTGCATCTTGCCTAGCTGTTCAGAACAGTTTCTGTCCATCATGGGCTGAGAGAGACAGAGGGAAGAGTTTCAGGGTTTACAAATTGCCCTGAAAAAGAAAATATGTGAAAGGCGTGGTGAGAGCGGTGTGACCCTTACAATTGGCTGTTGGTCCAAAACACTTCTCTCCAAATCTCCCTGTTCCCAGAATTCAGCAGCGACCATCAGGGCCACCTGCAGAGAGACACACAAGAGGGAGAAATAATGATACAGAGGAAATCATTGTGGATCAGCAGAAAAAGGTCACTTCCCCGCAATTTCTTTAACAGTTTCTAACATTTGATATCAAAGGAAAAACAAACTCCGTCACATAAGTGTCCTATAAACCCGGTTTGTTTCTGTTGTCATGGCTTTTAGCTCTCCTATTTCAAAAAAGAAAATACCCTTTCGTATATGTTTTGGATGAAATACAGGTGTTTATGCTGAATAACCTGATAAAAGATTGAGGACAGGTGGAATATTAAAATAATGTGATGTGTGGAACTCAATAGGTTTGTCCTAGCTGAACAAACCTCACTATCCACTTTCTAAACTGCTAATGTGAAAGCCACCCACCTTGCTCTGCACCTCCCAGGGTTTGCAGATAGCTGACAAGTCACAGCCTGTCATCATCATGGCCCTGGAGGTGAGAGAGAGAGAGTCAGTCAGGGAGAACAACGTGAACCCCTAGGTCATGCAAGGGTTTCAGAAATCTTTTTTTACAAACACAGTGGAGTCAGTTACATACATTATGATTTCCTTCCTGGTGGGATTGTTGGAAATATAGTTAATGGCCTCCTTTTCGTCTGGCATTGGCTCTGTGGCATTCACAATGTTTTGGAACATGGTTCTCTTTCTGCGTGACGAGATAGCAGAGTGTTAGTCAGACCGACTGAACTGAATAAATACACAAACTGGTCGCGTAAAATGAGTCAGTCAAAAGAAAACAACAGAAGTGTACAGACAAACATTGATGGCGTCAGCTGTAATTCTGCGGATCAAGCGTGGGGAGTATTTACGAGAACTTACTTGAAGTAAAGGGCCAGATCAGTGGCGATGATGCAGACGTCAAACAAGTGCTGCACGTTCTCAAACTGACGCTTTTGGAGGTTGCAGAATATGTTCAGGGTCTGCAACAGAGAGTAAAAGTGGTCAAAATGTGGTCCCACTTCTTGCATTGAAGTCTTTACTGTCAAAAAGGTGTCATACTTCATCAGCCATGAGCGTCTTGCTGTACTCCAAATGGTGCCTCTCCATGATGGAGGAGCCATGAAGTTTAGCCAGAGGATGTTGACTCCTGCAGAAGAAAGAAAAACATATATTTACACACAGGTTACACACACACATGCAAGCACTCTCTACACACACAATACACTTGTTTGACTTGCTTTGTCTGGTAGAGGTTGTTGGTCCCTCTGTGGTCGATATCGTGGCAGAAAGCAGCAGCCACCATGGCGAAGGCATCTAGATCAGAGTAGTACTTCCTCAGCTTCCCTGTCTGTAGGCAGAGGAGACGGATCATGGATTTGTAATGTGCAGATGTTACAGATTGTGCCCTCTAATTAAATGGATGATGTGTCCAGAACAAGATGAAAACAGCATTTCTCAATTCTCACATCTTATTTGATATGGTGTTTTAGGCCATTCAAATCTAGAAACACATTGGTACCTATAAATACTAATTGTATTATCTTTGATGATTTAATATCCCTTTAAAAACTATTACATATCGTCACCTTCTTAAACTAATGGCCTAAGTCATATTTGAACGTTTTTCAAAAAACTGAACCAAATATAGAATATATGATATATATTAATTATTTCACACAAATAGGTTTTGACAATATATGATTATTGACATACAAATAAAACTGTCTGTCAATTGTGTAAAATAAGAGGATTAGATGACTTAGGCCAATTTATGAACATGTTGTTGTGATTTAGGCAATTTGAAACCTGACTTAGGCCTTATGACTTCTGGAGTAAGTGCACTTCTCTTTTCCGCATTACTTTGACAGACCATGTTTTCTTTTTCTTGAAGCAGCCATTTTGTAAAGCTTGTAAAATGGACTAAGTCACAAGACAATGTGACTTAGGCCATTTTCTTTTTTAAATATATGGCCTAAGTCACACTCTTGACATAGGCCACTATCCTATCAGGGTAGGAACAGCACCCTGATAGGATGTTGTTGTCACTTTTTGAAAGTAAATGTCTTCACTTTCAAAAAGTGAAGACATTTGAAAAGTAACCCAGAGCCTATGTTCATGCGATCCGTTATAAATAGGAAGAAGTGTAGAGAGCCTGAAGCAGGTACCAATGGCAAAAGGCAGGTTGCAGTGTACAGATGTTTTTTACCAGAGGTGGCCAGCATCAAGAAGAGATGATTTAGGCAAAAAAAACATTTTCTCCAAAATATGACTTAGGCCATTAGTTTAAGAAGGTGACAATATTAAACCTGTATTGGTGCGTTTCTCAGTTAACTCAATGATGGATAAAACACATTATGAGCCTGTATACACATTCTTGTAAAACATAGCAGCCTGTGTGACTGTCACAGCATGTCTTTTGTAAAATAGTGTGCAGTGAGCTGTAGTGTCAAAGTTTATAGCATCGAACACAGATATGAAATGGAGAAATATAAGACATGTTTTGGGGTTAGGGGTTTGCTTCAGATGTAGCAGATGTTTTGGAGGCGTTACCTGCAGCAGGCAGAACATGGTGTGGCCCACGTTGAAGCCGTGCCTCCAGTTGTGGTAGGTGATGGAACGGTAACCCTTCCTCACCGTGTACATCCATCTAGTCAGTGTCTGAGTAGGAGAGTGGGAGTGAAGCAAAGTTGATCATATGTGAGGGTTTTTAGATGAGCCAGGACATAGCATCTCCTTGTAGAGTAATCCCAGGGCAGATTGTCTTTCACACCAAATGATGAACATGGATAACATTGTTTCTTTAACATATTAAAATGTAATCAAGTTTTATATGTGTGTAAAATACATACTATTGAAATCCAAGCCTGCTATGAGCGTAGCATTATTAGCAGAACAACACAACAACACATCAAAGTTAGTGTCTAACTTCATGCACTCACCTCTGCAGGAACTTTAAACTTTTCCACAACTCCGAGCTCAAAGAACATGCGAATGCCGGCTCTGATGAGGTCGATCTCGGAGACGGGGAGGTCACTGAAGGAGAACAGGTACAGGTTCTCTCCGGTGACATTGTCAGGTGGCGGGCAGTTTGCTCTCTGAAGAAAAACAACAACAGATTTAACTTAGAAAACATCCATTAGTCATTCAACACTCGCATGCATATTCCCCTTTCAAGAAAAGAATACTCCAAAATCCATTAAAATGCTGATATTTAATGAAGTCTGCGCGTATACACATTTTTAAACCTATTCATACATAAGTGCTTTGATAGGTGTAAAGTAATAATCTTTTGTGACACCGTTTTTTCATCTCATTGAAAGTATTTGTCCTGAAGGTTAGCAAAGTAAACACATACCAACAGTTTGTACATCTCTTTCTGGTCGAGGTCTTCTGGCTCTGCGTCAAACTTTTCATTGGTGTTCTGGTTAGAAAAGAGAGATCAGCACATTATTATGGCTTACATTGAACTTATGAATGTGCTGCCATCCCCTACAGACATTCACAGTATAATTTGTAGACAAAAAGCTAAAACCATCATGTTATTCCAAGAACTCAAAGCAATCGTCTCCACTAGACATGTTCTTAGCCCTTTAATCGCTTCTATTGGAAGACTGCTGAACCAAAAGCTATTCAGGAAGCATTAACCTTTGACCGCTGTTAATCCCTGCTCGAGTGGCCTCTTGATCAAATGCTGAGAAATCAAAGGTACGTTTCTGGAGAGGAAATGTGGAAACTGACCAGGATGGACTGCATCTCAGCTGAGGTGCATTTGGTCTGGTACAACAGCATCTCCTGGGCGATTTCCTTCCTCCACTCCATACGGTTCAGCCTGTCATAGGTGTCGCAAACCAGCACGGACCAACCCAAGAACTGAGTCAGGGCCTGGCAAAAACAACCAGAGTGAGAAGGAAGGAGAAAAAATAAACACATCTGTACTTTTTCTTCACTCCTGGGACACTCCAGAAAACTCCAACATATCTCAGAGTGTTATGAAGTTACTGCTTTCAGGGACATTTTGTTCATTGACAGACAACAACATGAGATCCCAAATGACAGGAAATAATGATAATAAAAAGCGAGAGAGAGTGTGTGGGGCTGACCTCAGTGATCTGCTCATCGTGTTCATCAAATGGCTTGCCGTCTTTCCTGTTGAAGAAAGTGGCGATGCCCACAATTTCTTCCTTCTTGTTGACAATGGGCAGCGACAGGCAGTTTTTGATAATAAAACCTGATTCATCCACAGCCTCTTTCTGCAAGACATTGCAAAAAACGATGTTAAAACCATGCATGAAATTTAAAGCAAGTCTCAATTCTTCTTGAACACGGATATCTAAACAGTATAGGCGCGTTCACACCAAGTACTTTTCCCACAAAGGTTCCTGAGGACTACGATTTAGTTGCGTTCACACGAAAAAGTCCCAGGAACTAAATTAGTTCTAGAGAACCTTTTTTACCCCCTTTTCGGAGAAAAAGGTTTCTGTGTCTGATTGGCTGGGCGGAATGCAAACCACGCCCCGTCAAACTCCCAAAAACGTTTGTGAAGCTGCCATGTTAATATCATTATTAGCATTAGCATTAGCCCAGGGCAGAAACGCAGAGAGACTAACTTATGACAACACAAAATAAAACATGGGAGCGGTGGAGATGAGGAGGTGTCGGTGTTCAGGCCGTTTACCCGGAAGGCTTCAGTAGAAGCTGCTGGTTTGAATAAAAGCTTCTACTGAAGCCAGTCCCTAACTCCGGGGACTTCCGGCCGGGGATTTTGGGCGGCAGTATACGCCGTGAAGTTGTTTGCGGCCTGCCAGTAAACGAAAGCAGAAAAAGAAGAAGTGACGTCAGCGGCTTCATTTTCCTAATCCACCCATGATCCACCCCCAGGAACTAATTTCCGGTGTGAACGCGATCTGTACTTAGTTCATGAGAACTAAAGAGTTCTCAGGAACCTTTGTGGGAAAAGTACTTGGTGTGAACGCGCCTATTGACATAAAAAGTGCATATTTAACAATATATGGAATCCTATACTGGTGTGTTTTGATAGAATCAGAGGGATGAAACCCCTCTTTAATGGTCACACATGCAGAGCACACAGCACACACAGTGACATGTGGCCTCTGCATTTAACCCATCCTAGTACTAGGAGCAGTGGGCAGCTATTGTACAGCGCCCGGGGAGCAATGGGGAGCCGTCCGTCACAGAAGATGGCTCTTAGTGCCTTAATACGGTCTGTCGCTATTGATTTACTGGACTATCCGGTCGACTAGTCCACCCATTACTTAGAGTGGAGGCTTGTACTGTTGGATGTAAGGTGATGTCTCGTGTTTGTTCTTACTTATCGCAGTGTTATTCACTTTTATTTTCAAGACTGGTCGTCCATGAGATGTCATACATAGCACTTACAGTGGACTTTCTAGGCGCGAATAGTCAGGGGGATCCAACTCTTATGCCGACTGGTCCTTCACTGATCCATAATTTGGAAGTGTCTGCTCTGGAAATCAAACAAGTCACACACGTATTGGGCGGATACGTATATAGTGAAAAGTAAGATACAGAGTAAAATAACATGATGCGGTTGATGTATCGATATAGGCTGTGGGTAACATATAGAAGAAACAAACAATATCATTGCGTCTAAATTTTTTCATGTTAGATGTATACTCTCTGTTTGATTTAGTTAGTATCAGTTATTTACATATGTTTGTTGCAGCCACGGAGTTAATAAACAACTATTTACAATCGAACAAAAAGAACAACACGGACGAAGCCAGTGGATATAAAATTTCGCAAGGAATCGATTTTATCAACAACGATATTACTCTAAGCGTCAATCTTATTAGATGGCAGTACGGTAAAACTTATAGTGTATCAAAATCGTTTCGCTGAGGGGATTGGCAAACATATATACCCAGAAAGCACGTAGGTCTTAGAACCGTGTACTAACATTTCGCTACGTTAGACCGTCTACTAAAGAATAGAAAGGGTATCCACTACTCTCCGATAGAAATAGGAGAAACCGAAGGTAGGTTTGTGACCACCAGCGGACTCGGGTTCCGTGACTCCTNGTTGTTTGCGGCCTGCCAGTAAACGAAAGCAGAAGAAGAAGAAGTGACGTCAGCGGCTTCATTTTCCTAATCCACCCATGATCCACCCCCAGGAACTAATTTCCGGTGTGAACGCGATCTGTACTTAGTTCATGAGAACAAAAGAGTTCTCAGGAACCTTTGTGGGAAAAGTACTTGGTGTGAACGCGCCCATTGACATAAAAAGTGCATATTTAACAATATATGGAATCCTATACTGGTGACATGTGGCCTCTGCATTTAACCCATCCTAGTACTAGGAGCAGTGGGCAGCTATTGTACAGCGCCCGGGGAGCAATGGGGAGTGGGGGGTTGTCCAGTGCCTTGCTCAAGGGCACCACCAGTGTTTGGATGGAGGGTAAAAGTGTCCTCACCTGGAAAGTGAAGAAATCATCTGCAGCCACGTTCATCATGTTGCAAATCTGCACGAAGACACATTAAAAACGTTAAGATCCGGCGCTTTGCAAATATTATTCAAAGCTGCTATTTCTAATCAATCTTTGCAACAACTTTTTCTTACTTTTAATTGTAACAAGGCAACAAAAAAAACCTACATTTATCACATATTACAACTGTTTTAACTTTATTGCATATTGTTTGTTGCAATATGTTCAAAAAAAAGTACAATGTCTAGCTATGAATTGGGATTCAATAAATGAAAATGAAAAGTGTATTCATTGGTTCACACTGACACAAATCCTACCTAGTCACTTCCTGTGAGTATCACTGCTGATAAGGGTCTTTTCAGTGACATATCACACAACCTGTATTCCTGCGCCTTTTATTTCTCTACATTATTCTGTTTGTGTGGATGTGTGTCTGTTCATATTCTACAAGTCAGCTGCCCTTTATTTTGTATGCTTCTCTAATTCCAGTGATTCTCGTAGAGAACTGCCCTGCGGAAACAGTGAGAGACTTACAAAGCCATTCTCTGCAACGTAGGATGGCAGGCCGCTAACAAGAGCCCAGTGATCTACAGGCGGACCACTGAAAAAGAGAGAGAAACACAGAGAGTTGAGTGAGAAAGTTATGTTCTGATATACAAAATAAACAGTTTTGACCCACATTTTACGAAAACCATACCCAAATAACCCCAAGAATAGTCGGTGGACCATCTTAGCACATGCTTTAAATGTGAGTTTATGATCAGACTCAAAACTAAGTCAAGACTTTTATTTTAAAAGATGAAATTCTTTGGACTCCAAACGTGTTTTTTTCATGCTGTATTTTGAAATGCATTGTGTTAGATTGAGTGGATTTGTAGCTTCTGCTGCTTACGGTATGACTTTGATTTCTTCTTTGACGCCTTCCAGGAGGTAGTCAATAATCTTGTAAAAGATGACTTCCTGTAAAAGAATAAGAAGCCTGTTAGAAATGATTGATTTATCTAAACTGTGTTGGACAATAGAACATTTGAAGCAAGTGGGAATTCAAATTCTACAAGAGGAAATGAAGTTAGTTACCCTGCCGTCTGGCGTCTTTGGTCCTTTATAGGGTTCCACATCCCCCAGTTTCACAGGCCATTCATCATAGAATTCCTACAGGGGGGAAAACACAGACAATAAAATCAAAATAAATGGTTTTCTATTTGATCTTAAGTGTAAAATTGTAGATATTTTGCAAGACCAACCTTCTCTTTGGTCATGTCCAACAGGCCCACTGAGTATCTTTCACATCCGAGATAGATCCTTACAGTGTAGAGCGCTTTGTGGAACTGTCTCTCAATGTCTGTCAACTCCTCAAAGACTTTACTGGCCGACCAGAGCAGCACCTACAAGGGAAACGACCACAATGGATGCAGGTGTAATTAAATGTGTATCTGTGGCATATAGTTTGGGCACCGTTATAAATAAATACAGATGAATTACAGAATACTCAGGGTTTAGTTTACCTGACTCCTTCTGGACTCCACATTGAACATGTAGTTTGTGTGATGCTGCAGGGCGATGACTTGGGCAAAGTTCATGTACTTGTGGAAGAGCTAAGGACCAAATTAGATTAGAGGTTTCATCAATACACAACAGCAGACTTTCAGACTATGACAGATGGGAACTTCAAAAGCTCAAAAGTCTCATCTGACTTCTTTTCCATTAGCAAAGTTGTGATTATTCAAGTGAAGTAAATGTATCGGAGGGATTTCTCTTTCCCAGATCAGTAAACCATGACCCAAACACAAGTGATTCTCGTGAGTAAAAGTCCCCATTTGGTACATTTGTTACAAAGATTACATGTTTTGTTCATGGATTTACACAAAAATACATATAATAAGTGTTTGAGGCTTGAAAAAATCTATTACAGTAGTGATTTACTCATTTAGAATCATGAACCAACAAATAGGGATGTAGACATTATAATAAACTCTATCTTAGCAGTTCAAGGACCAACAGATGTCGTTATTTTCTATTTATGTTCCTGAGAATCAACATTACAGCCCCAAGAGTAAAACATATGCATTTCTTTAAGGAATGGTTGAGTTTATTGCCTCTGTTTATGAGACACAGTAGTGAATGTTCTTCGATATAGACTGATAATATATTCCCAGTTAAAAGGTGGGGTAGGTACGTTTGAGAAACCGGCTCGAGATACACTTTTTGTTATATTCCATGGAATGCTCTTAACATCCCAATAGCAATGAATATCTTAAGTGCTTTGACAAAAAATCCATAAAAAAATGTCATCTGTGGAAGCCGTAGTATTGTAAAAAGCACGACCAATCATCTGAGCCGGCCCGGCTAAAATAACTGGATGGCCTACCTGCCTGTCAGCCTTCCATCTGTGCACAAACTTATCTCGTGCCCTCATTGGTCGTGTGTGTTGGAGGAGGGGCTCTGTAAGGAAGTCGCAGATTTGTTCCGGTTGTGTATTTCAAATTCTAGCGCACTCGAGCTGGTTTCTCCAAAATTACCTACCCCACCTTTAAATCCATATTTTTAAAGTATATACCTAGAAATGTATGAACATAACATTCCTGTAAAGTAGAGTGTAAAGTTACAATGTATTAATAAACGAGGGGGAAAAACACTGTTTCAGCTCACTCAGTAAATCACTAAGGATTAGAGTCAATGGACATGATTAGGTGTGTATTCTTACCTTCTCATCCTCTGGAGAGAATGTGTCCGCTCCTATTTTGTTAAGTGCCATGACAACTCCAAGGCACTCTTTGTCAGCCATCAGAGGAAAAGTAAGCGTGCATGATGTCTTGTATCCGGTCTGTTTGTCCACAAAGTCAGAGAATTTGGGGTTCTGTAGGAGGAGAAAAAAAGGACTTCATTAAGAGTCTGTCAGATTTAAATATTCAGACTCAATGTTTCTAACGGTGATGTTACTTCGAAAATATAAACTCCAATTTGTTGTTTATTCACTAATCAATATTCTATTTTTGGCTACACTTGGCAGCAGAAGACTTAAGGCTTTGAACCAATACCGGTAGACCACAGTGAAAAATGTTCTCCTTTTATCAGAGAATTAAAATAAGCTTATTGATGATGGAACACATCTGTTGCTGTGCACATTAAAACATCTTTTTTAACAAAAATTACTGGTGAAGCCTACACTCAGGCAAATTACTTAAAAATAATAATATAATACAATCTAATTAATACAATTAAACATTTCTAAGGCAAATAATATCACAGTAATAAGAAAACATCGGTTTCACACAAAACATAATCTTGCAGAGCACACGCACCACCTTCGTTACCTTTCACCCTTGACACCTTTTTTCTATAACAAGATAGCAAATGAATGAATTCTCACCTTTGTGACGTCAGGAACATTTTGTGGCTTTTTGCTGAGTGCAGTGAAACCGACGATACCCATATCGTGAGGGAAAACAATTTCAGCCTGTGGATGGACCAAGTTTGCTTCATATTTAGAGGTTGGGGTCACGTCAAAGAGGCAACTGGCGAGCTCAGGTATTCCGTTTCTCGACCGGCAAATATAAAAACCGATCCTGTCGGCCTGTATGATCAGTGCAATTCTTTGTAACACTTTGTGAATGGACTCCTCCATGGGCAGCTGAGTCTGCATTTGCAGGACCAACTCATAGATGATGGCGGCTTCTTGCACAGAGTTAATATCCTTGAAGGAAGCGGTGTCTTTGACATCAACAGGTGCAGAAAAGGCGGCGGACAGAGCTTCAGCCCGTACCTTCTTGTCAAAGTATTCTTTGGCGAACTGCGGGTTGTTCTCCAGGTATTTCTCCACGCTATCTTTGTCTGCCATTTTGAAATTGAGTAGTGTTTTATTCCCTTCCTATTTTCACAAAAGCATCACCTGCAGGGATACGGGAAAATGGACAGGGGAAGCTTTTCGTTGGCCTACAGGGTTGGGTATATCAGCAGCATTGTCCTCCACGGTCCCAGAGGGAGTCACAAACACATCCCGTGTCCACCGACAGACAGAATAGGACTGAGTGTGGCTAAGAGGCTGAAAGGATCAAAGTGTCCGCTAATGAATGTGACGTCATGAGATTAAAACCCCTGCTCTAAGCGTCCTTAACCCGCAAATCCCAACGCTGATCATTTTATATCGGGCAACACAGGAGAGAGTGAGACTACTGTCAGGTCAAATGCCAGGTCCAGGGCTACACCGTGAGGATGGACAAGTAAATATGAAAGACTTACTGCTGGCATGGGTCTTCAGACAAGAGAAAACTTTTCAGAAGTAACCTTGTGACAACAATAGGCATTTGCTTTGGCTTTAACCAGTCTTTTTATCCTCACACATGGACCTACTCACTAGTGTCACCTTAGTGATGCTTCACCTGAGCTGTGCCTGGCTAAAGAACCCCTCACTGAATAAAAATAGTACACCAGGATCCTGCTCTAAAATCCAATCCAAACTAAACATTTGAGCAGGCAGGAGACATTCATTCAGGTTTTCTTGCCTTACACTGAAACGTTGACTTTAATTCAATGTATTATGTCAACAAATGTTCCATATCTATTTTACACGTAGGTTAGTTGAACGCAATCATATGAAGTTAAAATAAAAAAATAGTAGTAGTTTCAAGTCAACGTTTTTCAGTGTAGTTAACCTCGTCCAATATCAAAGCTTAAATGTTACCACTGTTCTCTCCTTCTTGTTGCTTATCGAGGAGGAAGTAGCTGAATCGTGTCAGCAATGTTGTTCAGAGCTATAATGGCAATGTGTGAGCAGCCTATGTGTGTTCTCTAATTAAATCACCATCCTTATGGAGGTATCAGTCCTAGAACTGGAAATCAGCCAATTACTGGGACTCGGACGTCTGGGCACAAGGCCCAAAACAAAGAGCACTGGCTATTAATAGCTAAGTGCACTGTCTGGTTAGCTGCTGACAGGCTGGCAAGACAAGGAGTTACCCACTATTTTTTGCCGTGGGGATTAAGGCGAGCTTATCAGGACAGAACTACAAAAGGTGTGTGTGTGTGGATGTAAAGGAGGATATAAATTAGAGCAGGCCATGTAACAGTGGGAGAAAACTAGTTTAGTGATAGTGTGCGAGAGAGGAAAGAAGAGTATGTTTGTGTTGAGTAAGAATACAAAACAATGACTTGCAGCCTATTTTTTTATAAACGTTCTTATTTATAGTACTGGTTGTGCAGCCTCCAATGCTCTATGATTGTAAATCATTAAATCCATTGTTGATACATTGTGTGTTTTCGCCACAAGTCTCAAACAAGATGATAATGTAATAAAATGAATTATTTCTGACCGCCAATTCCACTATTTTGTTTTCTAACTTAATAGTATCAGTTTTTTTTGTTAGTATTTTTAGGTGACTACTTAATTTAGAACTTTAAACTTTTAAAGAACACTTGCGACACAATGACAGCATATTACATTTCTGTACATTTCCCAAGATTCAGTTAAGACGTTTTACAGCAAGTGAAACAGGACCAAACTGACTCAGCAATTTCAGTCACACAACCATTTTTCTTACGTTTATTTTGATTATCTTACATTAGCTACCATGGGCTACTGGTCATACCAACATACTGTAAGGCTGTATTAAAGAAACTTAAGTTTTAATTTGTAAGAGAAACAGCCTTAATCATAACTAAAATTGCCCCAAGTGATGCAAACATAATTGCTGCTGGCTCCACACTGTTTAATTAAGTAATTGCAGTTTATATAGTAAATCATATTAGGTTTGCAGACAAGAAACTCCAAATTCAGCTAAAAACACCCCTTCCCTGTTTAGCTACTGCTCTCTTTAAAAGCAGTTCATTGAGCAATAGGTTGTTTGCACAGTCCCACATTTTATAGGGGTACATCTGGGATTTAGCATTGCTTAAGTTTCACAACCTATACAAAAACAAAACAGACTCCTGCTTTAACCATGACATTGCATCAAAGTTATTTGTGCTTTAAAGTTTTTTACATTTTTTGGTTGCTTCATTTGTTAAATCTACTAAAATTGTTTTACCAGATTACGTTTTACTACCTTTTAATGTTGAGATTAATAATACAAAATATAAATAAACAAATAAATCATGATTTTATTATTGAATAAGCTACCCAGCAGAAGTCCTTAACCACTACTGACATCATCATTATTAGTGATGCTTACATATTAAAACGTCCGTAATTATAATAAAATGATACATTTATATTCTAAAATGGGCCATTCTTCATTTACAACTTTAACTGAAGTACTTTTTATTCATCCAGTGCTTGTTACTTGTATTGCTACACAGTCCTTAGGCTTTTTTTATTTAAGTAAAAGATCTGGATACTTCATCCTATGACATTTACCACTCTACCAAAATGTGAAATGCTTGCACAGGCCTGGCTTTGTAACGTAAAGTGTTTCTGGCCCAATCTTGATGTTGGTTAAATGTTGCCTTTGGCCAAATTCCAGCTGGTATTATTTTTTGCTGAAAATGAGTTATTGTGCTGTTTTCCACTGGCTGGGGCTTTGGTTATGCAATCTGCAGATGTTTGGCTGTGCTGTGCTCTTTTTTGTTCAAGCAAGCCCTCAGAGGACTTGAGCTCAGTGCAAAACAACAGCATCAGTGTATAAAAGGAAATACAGCCGTGTATTACCGAGTAGTTTTACCATACTTCTCTTAACTTGCTTGGAGTGTGAATGATGTACTGAGTTTAATACAACAAGTTAGAAAGCTATCAAAAACTGGACTTTGTTTTTTAAAAGACAATGTTTTAAGAAAAAAAGGGAAATAAAGATTGCTTCATGATGGGAGCTATTCGCTTCAGCACACTGAGCTCTCTTGGACTCGTACAAGTACACAAAAGTGTCTGTGCAAATACATTTTGATCTAAGTTATCCCTTCATCATCGACTGGTGTTTGAAGCTCCAGACTTGTCTCTCTTTTACATTGATTATTTACTCTTTAAAATGGATTTGAGCCCTCTGTTCACCATTTATACAAACACAGAGTCATTAAATATCCCTTTGATAGCATAATCAAGTAAAGAGCTGATGTAATCATAAGGATGCTGCCGGGAAAAATGCACTGAAGAAAAAACATGCATTAAGTGCAATCCAGTTGTTTTCACAGAAAGGTCGATTAAGCCCATGCATGCAAACAGTTACAATTGAATGCTGTTTGTATTCATCAGAATGAATAAAAGTGTGTGTCTCTACAGCATTGTATGTCTTTTTCCAGATTATTCTCTTGGATTTGCTAGCAGCTGCTTTCATAAGACCAAGAAAAAAGCCTCATGAAAATGTTTTGGGGTGGAGTACAGAGAGGGTGGCGGGCCAAATGTGCAGAACAAACAAATCAATTGGACTGGGCCTGAAGTTGTGTAAATGTTTATCCAATGGAAGGCAAGCTAGCTGTGGGGAGTGCGGGGGAAGTCATTATGCAACACTAACCAACTATATATAAGGCCTTGACAGAAAACCTGAAGATTTCTGTCAGCTCTCCACTTCGATTAACAGGTAGGCTCTAACAATGGACTTCTTTTTTATGTTTGAACATTTTAACCGGAAATTGAAAGACAATGGTTGAAGCTTTTGCGAAATTGTTCTCACTTTTTTAAAACAACTTTGATATCTTTTTGAAGGGTTTTTTTTGTTTAAAAATGTACAAATAGTTTGCAGCACATAGATAGACAATGGAATGTATTACCCTCTACTTTACTGGAGGACTTGGCAATGTGGCTCACTCTTCTGTCTCTGCTATGCCTTTTCTCTCAAACTCTCCCCCCCTACCTATTTCCTTCTTCCTTGGTTTCTGCCTTTGTTCCTTCTTCTGAGACAGAATGTTGCACTACGCTGTGGCCCTCTGCCTCCTGGCTGTGTCCTGGGCACAGGACTGCCAGGTCTCCAGCGTCCAGGTCATGCAGAACTTCGACAAGACAAGGGTGAGTTAAAAGTCTAAAATGTTTAATGATCATTTACGTTGTCGTATTGTTCAAAGCTTTTTTTCATAAGACATGCACAGGAATGTTATTGTGTGTGAGGACAGTGTAATACTAATGACACTGTATATGGTAATTTGCCTACTTTAATGAAAAACATAGAGTGAAGCCGACTAACACTTGGATTTCTTACTCTTAGTATACAGGGGTATGGTACGCGGTTGCAAAGAAGGACCCAGAGGGTTTGTTCTTAATTGACAACATCGTGGCCGAATTTACTATAGCAGAGGATGGCTCAATGACCGCCACTGCTAAGGGCAGAGTGATCATCCTGAAGTGAGTTCTGTTCTTTTCTATAAAAGGCTTAACAAGCTCCATTTTGTCTCACATATTTCGTAAAACATATTCTTCTCTTTTTGACATCTAGCAACTGGGAAATGTGTGCTGACATGTTGGCCACCTTTGAGGTAACCCCTGACCCCGCTAAGTTCAGGATGAAGTACTGGGGAGCCGCCTCATACCTGCAGACTGGAAGTAAGTTGGGGGAAGTTCAAAGGACCTTATTAGCAGAGCCTTTTTTTGTTGCCAGTTAGAGTCACTGGTTTAGAAAACTGATGATTTAATGGAATCATCAACTGCAAAACTCGATATTCTGTGACCCTTGAGAATCAATCAAAAACAAGTGCTTACTGGAAAGAGGTCCAAATGTCATTAGGTGTACCATTCCATGAAGGCAAATTAATGGAATGCTATCTTTTATATCTCAAACTGACCCCAGTGCTGACTCAAAGTGTTACTAAGTAAATTTTGAGTTTCTGTATCAACTGTAGTATTCCCTATATCATCTATACTGTATCTATATAATTGCATCATCTGTTGACTTGATAATGCTGTCATGGGACGCTTATCTCCCAGCACTGTGTTTGTATAAAATGACAGAGTGCTTGATTTCACTTGAAAGAGAAAAAGATCAATGTGAAAGAGAGATAATCAAAAAGCACAAAGTCTGAAGTTTCAAACACACATCAATGACGATTGTGCAATGTGTGAGTTAGCTAGAGATGTTTGTGTACTTCTGTTCGTGTTTTATAGGTCAACATGAAAGGATCATCTTTATTCTCCTCAAATCTGCTGATTATTTTTTAGATTAATCAATTTGTCTATTAAAGCCAGAAAATAGTGCAAAAGGTCGAAGCTGGTTTTGCAAAGTCCAAACTGGTATTTTAAAATTATTTTCAGTTTAACATCAATATAAAGCAGAGAAATCTCCATACTACAGAGAATGAAAACAGCATGTTCTGCCATTGTTGTGTCTCTATTAAAAATTGATAATCAATCAATTTATTTTGGCCTTACCATGCAAGACATCTCATCCCTTTCTCCTTTCTCCTCACTCAGACGATGACCACTGGGTCATTGACACCGACTACGACAACTACGCGATCCACTACTCGTGCAGACTGGTGGATTCTGACGGCACCTGCCTGGACGCTTACTCCTTCATTTTCTCTCGCCATCCCACCGGTCTGAGGCCGGAGGACCAGCGCAATGTGGTCCAGAAGAAGACCGACCTCTGCCTGCTGGGCAAATACAGACGCGTTTCACACACTGGTGAGTTCACCTAGATGCTCACTTTTTTAAATAAAATGCACATATTCAGAAACCTCTTTATCAGTACTTTCAGCAATACCATTACAGCTGTTAAGATTTATCATATTTTTAAGACATTCAAATGCTGTGTTTTGTATTTTTAGATCCTTTTTTGGTTTATTTCAAAGTTTTTTGTAAGCAAAATGTTTTTTTCTTCCCACTGCAGGCTTCTGTGATAGCAGCTGATCTGTTTACATACGACGATGTGACCCCCCCCCCTCCCCCCAACCCCCTCTGATGTCTTGGACTGACTCCCACCAAAATGGTCCCTCCTCTGCTGTCTTTGTTTTTCCTAACAGAGAAAGCAGCCCATTATTCGTTTAAAATGGCAAACTATAAATACACTCACATGACCTAATTGTGAACAGAAGGGAAGGATTACTGTGGATGCTGGTTTGTTGTCACTTTATCAAAATGTCCCTATTAGTACAGAAGATTATGGGCCTTTTAACATTTTACTCCTATCATCAACATCTGAAACAGCCTTCTTAAATGGAATTTTCTTACTGTGAGTAAACGGAACATATCAGATCACTAAAAATCTACTTTTGGAGCTCTTCAGGCCATTGTGAGGAATAAGTAGGTTCTAAAGTGAAGCTGAATTATCTGCATTATTGCAAATACGCAGCTATTAGCACCATGTCTAACACAAAACCAGGTTCACAAGTCACTGGCTTGCGTTTACACTGAAGTACGTGCAGTATCTTGTAGCACAAAATCAGATATTGTTAATAAACCTAAATACCTACACATTTAGTCATCTGCTCTAAAGGTCTATTAGTTTGGTTGTAACTTGATTGTATAATGTATACCTCTTGATCCAGTTTTGGGAAATAAAACTTTCAATATGTGTCGGTTCACTCAATATTTGATTGCCTTAAACAATTTTTCTGTATTATAGGATTGCAAATGATGAACTGATGTTTTGCTATGGATTCAATAAAAAATACATCAAAATTCAAGTAAATGCTTCATTTTGTGAGGAGAGTTCAAATATTAAATAAAGCAACAGGGTGAAATTTGCTTTCACAAACAGCTTCCTATAATATAAACACCTAACTCAACACGTTTTTATTGGACTATTCAAATAGTTTACATAATAAGTATATATCACATTATGTCTATCTCTGTGATATAGGTTTGTTGAGTTGCCTAAAACTGTCTGACTTCTGCCTCTAAGTTTTTACATATCCAAAAAGATATGTCAACATCTGCTGGACAGACATTCATAGTTCTCTGAATATTTGAACAACAAAAGGCAATGCCTCGATGACCATTGAATAGAAAGTCTGTACAGGCATGCTTGCCTCAGGATGAATAATCAAACATTACATTTGCCATGATTTTGTTAAAATCAGATTTTCTTCTCCAATATATGACGTTGTGTTTATGCCTTAAGCAGCTAATGTTAGCATTCAAACTCAATGATGAACATGGTGAACCTGCTCGTGAGCAGTTTTGCTCAAAGTCCTGCTTCTTTCACAGCTGATCTTTTACCATCGTCGTATGTCTTTGCTAACAACAAGGCATTCAAGATATTCAAACATGTTTTCTCCATTAAAAACGTGTTAGTTTGCAGAATACGATGACCAATAACTATAAACTAAACATCATAATGGGTTTCTTTAGCTTGATGGTAATTGGAACACACTTATACCTAATCCTTTCAGTACAGCACGTTTCAGTTGAGTGGACAACAAAAGACGAGACTCACCAACTCATCAACCTGTCGCAGCCTTGACTTGAAAAGTATCTACTTTTAACTTGCACCAAAAACATACAAAGCAAGGAAAGGTTTACTAACTTATAATAAACGTTTGGGTACATTGTCACACTGATTTCCCATCAGTTTGAAAATGTACTTCTTGTTTTAGACAATTTAGAAATTGAGCAATAGTTCACTATTTACAACAACATTAGTGCCAAAAAAACTCAACCAAAAGTACACAAAGGAATGTTGTGTTGAGTGGAGATTTAAATCTTTATTGCACACTTTAATACAGTACAGTGCACAGCAAAACAACTTTGGAGCACATGATACAAATAAAATAGAGGACTTTTAAAAATAACAAATGCAAAAGTCATGCCATGCAAAAACAAAACAGTGATCTAAAAGAAGACAGCATAGAAGCGTCTGTCTGTTTTAAGTCCATTGAGTCACATTGCCAAGATGGCAGGAATAAAATCAACTTAACCCCTTCCCTCAACCAGGAGGACATTTACTAATCCCCTGCCTTAAATAGTTGAGTACAAGGAATTATCTCATGCAATCTCATTCCAGCCTACAGAGCTGCGGGCTTGAAAAGTGAAGGTGGAAGTTGAAATGAGCTTCACTTTAACGAGGAGGAATAGGAGGACAACCTGGCACCATGTGACCATTTAAACTCCTGTACAGTATATTTATGCTCCGCTCAGCTGAGGCAAATCCCACTACATGTTGGAGGAATGTCTCAGTCATGTTTATCAGCGAAGAGAAACACTGCTATACTTTAATGTATCCTTTTTATGTCATCTCAATACTGGCAATGAACAATGATAATGGCTGCTTCTGGGTAATTTCTCTTTCTTCCAAACAATGCACAAATACCTTTAATATACTGAGAAAAAACACAAAAACACCAAATGTATTGATTACTGAAACTAGGAGTGTATCAGCGGTATGTTTACAGCTGGTTTGAAAGATACTGCTATAGTCAGGTTTGTAAACGTTCATCAAATACAATAAAGGTAAATTCATGATTAAAGAACGCAATCGCGGAAAATTGTACAGAAATACATTATCATAAGCATTTATTCACTTAAAAGACAGTAGCTCACTTTAAAAATAACCCAAGAATAAATAATTACATCAAACGCACACAAAAATACAATTCTATAAGATCTTGCCGTGAAGGAAAATACTGTACTCACGAAACGAAGCAGGAAGACCCCAGAAGTAAACATATGGAAGGAATATCAAATCGATCTTTGGCCTGACGGTCTTCAAACGGCAAAAAACACTGGAATACATTTCTTTAAATTATCATGATCACTTATAAATAGTTTTACGGTGGTTATGTAATCTGCATTATAAGAATGTCCCTTAATTCCCATTAATGTTTAAAAACTGTTGAAAATGTACTTGTATATTCATAATAACCCCGTTGTACTAGCTGTTTGGACCTTAACCCACTTATATAAAATCACCATTTGAATATCACTTGGAGTCAACATGCTTATTCAAGCCATCCAATTGACCAATCCATGCTGCATCGTTCTCACAACAGCGGCATTATTTCAATCTAATCATCTTGCATGAGAGAATTTAGCTATTTAATCTGCTTTTAGAAGTTCACACAAACAATGGATTGGCAACCATGTAAACAACCTACATATATTTTTCGTTTTTGCTAGGAGTAATGTGTTTAGAGCTTCAGTGGTGTATGTTTTGTGACCCATTATAAAAAGGAGGCAATGCCCCCCACTGACTCAGACTGCATATCAACACTACCAGGTTAACCAAATGGTGATTTTTGTTTCCTTTTCTGTCTGACAACATTAAAGAAGCCTAAAGAAATAAAATAATTGCTTGTGTTGTGAGGGTAGCTTTGCTGTCTTGCTGCCCCTCTCTTGGGAAGGAACCAATCACCTAGGCTATGTATTAATTCAGGCAAGGCAGTAGTCTATGTGCGCCAGGAGCTCCCTGTGGCGGCTGGTGGGATAGGAGGCCCGGCACTTGGGGCACTCCAGGAAACTCTCATCCAGGAGGTTGGGGACTTTGGACGGAGACGTAGGTCCGGCAGAGTCGTGGATGGTCAGGTGATCAAACTCAAAATTATTGTAGGAGCTGGGCTCAGAGAAACGGGAGCTTGGCGGTTTCTGAAACACAAAACATAATAATTCAGCATTTGGAACGTCAGCTAAAACGTGTATAATTCAACTTTCAGAAGTGCAGATCTGACCTTTAAAAGCTTTGTAATGTTTATGAACAAAAGCATATGTACAGCCAACATCTGTTCTTTATCTTTTAGGGATTTTTTAGATTTTTAACATGAACCTATAAAAGCCAAAACAATATACAAGGGGTCATGATGTCTAGTAGTAACACTTACAACAGTCTCCAGTTTAGTGATCTGATCGCGGGCCCTGCGGAGCTCCTTCAGCACCTTGTGTAACTGGTGCTGCATGCTCTGACGATCAACCTTCTCATTCTCAGAGTCCTTGGCAGAGAGCTGGATCTAAGGAGGGGTAGATTTCACTACTTTAACAGATGATAGTCACTCACACAACAGTTACTACTTTCATTACTAATGAACACTCCATTTGTGCAAATGGGAATTGCTGGTTTGATAGAGATTTGAGCTATTTTTCTTAAAAGCATCTACCTGTTGCTCCAACGCTGCGATTCTCCTCTGTTCTTCATTTTGGCTCAGTAGAGATTTCTGCAGCATATTCACCTGTGGAAGCCAAATAAACACTTGAGTAAAAACACAACATTGAAATCCCTTTCCATTCAAATTAACATTGGATTTTGAGGGTTACCTGCAGCAGAAGTTCAGCAGATCTCTTCCTCTCCTCCTCCAGTCTCGTGTCCATGCTCTCCAGTTCCATCCTCATCCTGTCTGAGCGCTCAGACAACACCTTTCTCTCCTCGCTCACTACATGTCTGTGTGCAGTGTTTATGTATCCCACATGAATATTAAGAATAATTTAAATAGCACTTCAAATGTGTGTTGCACTGTTGGAGGAGCCTGTGACCTAAGATTTTCATTGACATATCTACACTGTAGCTATGTACAAATAAAAAATAAAATCCTTGAAAAACAGTTCTAGTTTGAAACCCATATGCTGCCGTTATTGTCGGCACATTAAGAAAGTGTTATTCAGCTTCTCCACTCTGTATTTGTCAACCTATCATACAAGTCAGGAAAAACACTTCAATCTGTTTTTGGCTTGAGTTGTGGACCAACTGAGAATTTAAGAAAAGATACAAATTGAAGAAGAGGTATTTAAATACCCTGGATCTTTGGCCTTTTCTTATCATGAGCCGATGAAGTTTCTCTGCACCAGATGTCACGTTTGGAGATAAACTGTGGCTGATTAGGTTTCTACAAGAAAAGAAGACTTCTGACCTGCTGCTGTGCCGCTCCGCCTGCAGCTGCATCTTTACGTCCTGCGACTCTTTGCTCTTCTCTTCGTACCTCCTCAGAAACGACGATAGCTCGCTGCTCTTGTCCTCGTACCTCCTCTGCAGCGCCGCCATCTCCTCCTGCAGCCGGCTGACCTGCTCCTTCTGAGACCGCAGCTCCGCCTGAGCTTTCAACATCTGCAAATATACATTTTCCCCCCCCCAAAAAAACACATTTCAAAACTGTTTATACTTCTGTTGAGTTCTTAAATTCTAAAGATGCCTGAATCCAAGGACTGTAGAAATGGAATTGGGTTAGTGAAGTTGCATGCGGATGATGTACTAATCCAAACTTTTTAACAGAGGGAATGTGAATACATGTGTACAAAGGACACTGCGAGGTGTCTTCGTAATGTGAGCAGCAGAAGCCAGAAAAAGTGGTATATGAGAATTAGACAGAAAATGGAATCCTGTTAATAGGAATATAACAAAATAAGCAATACAGTGTATATGACATTTACCTGTTCCCTCTGCACACTGAGCTCCTCCTGGCCTCTGGCAGCCTGATCTTTTTGCCTCTCCAGGTTGTTCTGCACCCCCAAAAGCTGCTGCTCATAGTGCCGCTTCAGCTCAGCGTCCTTCTCTGGAACTGCTAAATTGGCAGGAGTAGAGATAAGAAGTGTGAGTAAACAACCCACTAATCTGAGAAGATGTTTGGTATTAAGCATCGTCTATGTGAAAGGTTTACAGAAGGTTTGAGGATTGAATTGGCTCATCAAAACAGCCATCAGTGCTGCTGTTGTTGCTAATATTTCTAATTCCAGTAATTACCAATCTAATCTTTTTTCATCTGGTTTCCCCGCCCGAAGTCTTTAATGTTGGCCTATAAAATAATATCTGAAACTGCATATCCCCATTTTCATTTCCCGCACCGTATGCATCAAAGCGCTTGTGTTTGTTTTCAAATCCCCCCTTTCTTCCTCACCATCTGATGAGGTCTCTTGTCTGATTGGCTGCTGCTTGGCCAGCTGCTGCTCCAACTCCAGCGTGCGGGCGAGGACCGACTGGACGTAGCCTTCTCTCTGCGCGTCGTACGCCAGCCACTGCTGGTTCTTCTCAAGAGCCTGGGGGGGAAATGCACAAACAAGACACTTTCTTACTATGTTCTGTATATTTAAAGATTTGACCGATCCAATTCAAAGCCACCACTGTAATAAATGTGTAAATGACAGTGAGAGTTGATTCTAATCAACACTGCTACGTGGCCTAAAATATTCTAAATGTTTATTTCAAGATTCAAAAAGGTTTTATTGTCATATGCACAAAGCTACAGTGTAGAAATGGCAATGAAAGCTCCTCCGACATATATAATAAAATACAAAATAAAAAGTAGTGGAAAAAGTCTATATACATGTAAGTAGAATATGATATGTACAAGAACAGAATATGAAAAAGATCTATCCAATAGCGTCTTCATGTATTGAAAGACATTACGATGGTTCCTAGACATTTGATGATGAATTTTAAAGCATTATTTCACTGTCCATGAACAGGGTGCAATGAAAAGACATGTTTCAAATATATTGCAGAATTATACAATATTTCAGATATAAAGCTTTGGTACAAAGGCAATTTTCAACATATTAAGAATGTGCGTACTAAAATAGAGGAAAAAAGTCACACACACAAACAAACTTAGTTAATCATCGAATGGACTTACGTCTCTCAGTTGATCTTGAACCAAAGCCAAGTCTGCAGGAGGCACCTGTCCATTCTGTAGAGAGAAAAACAATCAAATAAAACCCTATGCCTGAAAAACACAGTAGTGGCTTCAACAAAAGAAATGAATACAATGCACCGCTGTCTGGCACTTTTTCGTTTGTTATTCTGGTCGTGTTGCTGTTGTGGAGGTGGCTCTCAGAGGGATCTAAGTTTAAGTAAAATTACAGACAGCACTGATGGCCTCTGCGCCGATATACCACAACGTACTATGTACTTATGTGTATTGTGTGCAAACAAAATCAGACAGACAGTAAAAACGGTAGGTTTACCACAAGCTTAAAATCCCTCCTAGCTGGTTTGAATTATTCATTGTCTTTATTTTCAACAAAGCATTTAAGCAAGTGATCCATCTATGCAATCCCTGGCCTCATATCCCAAGGCACCAACGTTAAGCCAGTTCCTCGACATCCATCCCTAGAAAGCAGTCAGTCATTTCATAATTCTGTGACCTTTCCCTAAGTCTTTATGTCTGATCCCAGTCAACATTTAAGCTGGAGCAAGCCCTTTACAACAGGAGGCATCATCTCTATGAGCCCTCATACTTCCAGACAAGCATCGTGAGCTCGTCAACTTTTTCCAGATGGATTTCAAACTCATATCCCTCGTCTCATAGGCTAAGCATACAATTAGCTTATGTAAAACCTGAGAAGGGAGGAAGGAGGAAGGGTTGGGTCAGGGTCTGCCGGTCAGATTATGTCGAGTAATGCTGAAGAAGCTAAGCCGAGGGGTCAGAAAGTTCCTGGAGCATTATTAAGAAGACATGAAGATAAGGACACCCACTCGCACTGGGACCTGAAAGACACCCATATCTATAGGGACTGACAAGTAACAAGCATTCCCATCCATTTATATACATAACACGCTGCCTTTTAATACTTTTCAACCTTGAGACTAAAAGTACGGACCATGTGAGAACATTTAGATTCAAAGACGGTATTTTCCAGCACTGTTGTGACCTTTGGGTGGAAAAACAAAAGCAAGTAGGGAAAAGAACTGCATATTTTTTATTTCTTTCTTCACATCCTGCCACTCTTTTGGCTATAGACACGTTTTAAACAATACTGTAACAACAGGAACTATATTAGTTGGTTTTGATTGTTAATAAATATGAATGATGAATGGGCTTAGCAGTTGGCTTTTACCATGAAGGGTTTAATTGATTTCGTAGGATGTGGAGCAAAGGGTAATAATAAGAGCTCTTAATGCATTTTGAGGTTTAATTAAAATAGGGACATTATGCAGAAGCACCACTCTTTGAAAAAATGGGTAAAAAAAAAAATCATGATATTTTGCTTAATTTTGTTTAAATAAAGTCCAAGTTGTTTCGACTGTGATACTCAGCCACCCGACTTCCTGAATTATTGCGATTAAGCTTCCTTTTGCTGTAAAGAAGCAAAGTAGAACACAGAGGATGGCTCTGTGAGAGTGTAGTGAAGGCCCGCTGTGCTCAAAGCATCAAAGGGCTGAAGAGGAATCACAGCTGCTTTTTAAATGGAAGGAAATCCTATAATTGTGTGGGAGTGGCAACCACTGGTATATTAAATAATCCCTCTCTTTCACTACAATGTGTTATTGTACAGGTATGGATGGCTGACAAGGACAACCATGACTGACATGTGTATTTATATTAACAATATTTCCTTTTTGGTCTTCTATTATCAGAGCTTTATCTTTCATTACGGATATTCTCCGGAGAGGAGGTAAAGACAGCGGCTGAGGAAAACAATGAAAGGTCACACAGTGCCACCTAGTGGACGGGGATATAACTGCATTTGCATTTCAAAATAAACCACCCCTGCCCTGATGCAGTAGAGTCACTGAAGAATTATATAACAATAAAATACAATTACACAAATCTAAGGTGCACTAGCTACTGATCAAAATAAATGTCATGTGTATTCAGAATTCTGAACAGAGGCAAACAAATACCACAACGATTATGATCAACGTATATATTTATTTGTTCCTTTGAAAACCGATTTCTGTTCTGACACTTGCTCGAGCTAATGTTAATTAATCACTAAAATGTGACAAAAAGTAATGTGAAAACAATTTCTCTGCGGCATTTACGCTGTAGATAAGAAAGGGGGGGGGTGTTAAGATTATTTTGGAATCGGAGGCACAGAACAAATGTACGTTTTTCAATTCTTTTTTACTGTTTTTTAATAAATCCATAGAGTAATTTTCACTAACTTAAGTTACTGAATAAGGACTTTTTAATTAGCAACCCTAATAACCCCATTAACTCTATTCATGACCTGTACCAGTAAAAAGTAGCCAGACAGCTACATTTTAAATACAACTATGATTAGGAAGGTACACTACCCCAATAAGATAATTGCTTATGTGGAAAAGGAGGCAAACTTGAATGGCACTGACAACCTTCCGAACTAATGAGAACATCTAGACAGGTATAGGGTCAATTAGGTGGTCAACCTACCGTCGCCTGTGTTTCCAGGGACTGGCAGCGGGCAGAAACTGTGGTCAGCTGGTTTTTCAGGTTCCCCGTCTCCTGTGACAAACTGTGGAACATTGTGTCTCTCTGATCGGCCTCCTTCCTCTGCTGCTCCAGCTGGGCCTGCAGGGATGCCACGACCTGAAATACACAACAATTTGAATAAACAACACCTCGGCTAGTCTACACATCAACCTGTTATTTCTTTGTTTATGCAGGTAGATATTTCCATTTATCAAATCAATTATCTGCGTCACACAAATGGCATTACATGGCTGGCACTCTGCTGGTATTGGCCACTGAGCAGGTTTTAGCACTTTTGTTGAGAAAGAAGTTAATGTGATTTAATTGAATGAAACATTCAAAAATATGTGGTATAAACCAGCAGCTCATAATCCATTTCCCAGCATGCAATTTCCAAGTTTTAGCCAGAATCGCCTCGCAGGTAGCCTAAATTAATAAATGATTTCTTCAACAACAGAAAGAGATTTCACAATGATTAGCAACAACAACCTCAACTAAACAGCATCAATGTATCCAGCTGCGTCATGAACACAGAGGCATAACAGTAGGAGAAAGCTGGTTTATAAATATCAAGTGAACAGCATATGTTAGTATGCATATTTTGCTGGCTGTCTAAACGTCGCTTAGTTGAGTTGCTGTCAGATATGGGATTGAAGCTATTTCCCCCCCAACTGTGTTTTTTGGCAGCTCAGTGAGAGCATGATATTTTTTTTCCTGACAGTTTTCAGCTGCCAGCATTACATATGCCAGCAATACAATGCCGAATGTGCAGCACATCTTTACCACTTGGGGAGCAGTCTCAAAGACACAGCTCTAGGTATATCTCTTCAACATTGGCAGAATTACTCCAAATCAGTCTTTCTGTGAGTCCATGCTTTCAGATGTATAGATATACTGTACTGATACATTGGATTTGTGTAACCCTACATTTGTGCAGAAGATGAGTCATGTGTACATACTTCTCCTCCTTTAGCTGACAGCTGCCGTCTCATTGTGTCTAGATCCTGCTCTTTAACAAGCAACTGCTGATTGTTTCTCTCTCGCAGCGTCTCAAGGGACAGGATCCTCTGGAATGACATGAAGGAAATATGTAAACATTAAAATACAAAACAAGGGAAACAGATAAACAGACATGAAGATATTCCTGAAGTTAAATCCCTCAATACACCTTACAAATAAACATGTATTTACCTCCAGCAGCTTGCTTTTGTCTGAGTCAGGGGGTTTGATGTGTCGTTTGGCAAGTTCATCAATCTTTTTCCTGAGGTGAGCGTTCTCCTTCCTGACTTTCTCCAGCTCTGCCTCAGCCTTGGAAGCGGAGCTGCTGGATTTGAAGCCCAACCTGGTGACGATGGTCTCTTTGGCTCCTTTAGACATGGCTTCTTTGTTAGGTGGTAAGGAAGTTACCTGGACTTCTAGAAGGAAAAAATAAATGTTACAGACTGAAGTAAAATGCACCGGATGTGTATTATATTGCCTGAAATGATTTGGATAAAAAATAATACAACTGAATGGAAACACCCTTGTGAAATATCCCAACTTAACTGACAGATTGTATAATAAACGTCATGAATAATATTAAAGTATGCAGATCAGTAGTGTACATTGGGAGAACAATTTACATATTTGTCACTAAATCAAAGTTGGAGTCTTTCAAGTAAATAGACGTTGGTTTTTACATTCATTTACAAGCACATTTCACCAACATGTATCCCCTTTTGTGGACATTAATGTATATTTAAATTAAACATCAATAACACAGATTACTCGACAATGAAACTGACAGTTCCTGAACGTAACACACATCCTCGCACCTGTCTTTAGTTGAACGCTTTTAATAAACTATCGATACATCGTTTTAATTTCACGCTGTGTATTTTATAACAAACACATTAAAGCCAACATTACTGGCGGTGAGTAATACATGAGAAAATACACTTACATATGAAGCGAAGTGAAGATATCCAGTGAAACTAGTCAGTAACAACAAGACCGTTTTCTAACCAAACGTTTTCGTTTCCTGAAGTTTGAATTGCAGCGCGCTGACGTCATATCCGTGATGCGCAGTGGGGTGCGTTTGTTTACGTAAACCTGAGTGTCCCGAAATACGACTGGTGGGCGGAACAGTGTGAAAAACACAGTTATGAAGACTGCTATCATTCAATATTTTTCTCTTTACTTACATTATCTTTTTCAATCAAATTACGTGAGGAGTCAGCCTTTTATTTTCTTCTTGTCTTCAACGACTGACGTATCTGTTAAACCGGACTGCCCGTTGCACTTAATGAAGCGAACCCACGGAGGAGAGCCCACCCAAACTTGTTCTTCGTGTTCTTTCTGCTGTATCTTCTCGGCACTGAGAAACCTTTCAGTGACACACATCATAATGAAGCATATTTTTATAGAATTTTTTTTTGCCAGAAAACCGCTTCAAATGAAGTGCATTTCCTGCATAGTGTTTGATAATACCCATTGGCTAAAATACTGTAGCATTATACTTCCATTCATTATCAAGGAGCATCTTAAGAGATTGTTGATGGCGCTATGTGTTCCCAGCATTGTAACTTCAAATTCACTGAATTATCATATATTTCTGAACTCTAGCTCTGTTTTAATAGTGGCACACGATGTCGAAGTGTACAGTAAGCACAAACAGTTTCGAGTAGGAATGTGATGTTCATACTTGCTGTGTGTGTGTGTGTGTGTGTGTGTGTGTGTGTGTGTGTGCGTGCGTGTGTGTGTGTGCGTGCGTGCGTGTGTGTGTGTGTGGCCTACATTCCTCCAGGTGTGTCAAGCACAAAAACACAGAGGTGAAGAGAGACAGGAAAGAGCATTGAAGCTGTGGGGAAGAACAATGGTAAGACAAAGCCACCTAATTATGATCAATTGTGGTGTGTTAATCCTTTTTATTTAAACATGAATAAGTTATGGGAGTTTCATTAATACACTTGACCTTAATGTTCTCATTAACGCATTCTCCAAGTTCCACAAAGCCTACATGTTAAGTAGCCTATTTATAAACATTTCAGGTGGTATTTTGCAGGTTTCATATTTCTTCCTTTAATAACTTTGCCAAATGACATGTTTACAATAGCAGTGTTAAATAATGGCATAAACAAATTGTGTAAAGAGAAGTAGTACCTTGACCCTTCACCTTCAATATTTCACAACAGCGTAATGATCAATTAAAGCTCAGTGTGTATGCCTTCATCAGAGCAAACAGAGGCAATGGTTCAAAGTAATTATACAATAACAACATTAAATAATCAGACTTGCCACCAGGCATTTTTTATGCTTTATAACATTTGTTTTCTTGTGGCATGTAATTCTTAGATCTGAGCATTAGCCAAAGAAATCAGTAAAAAATAACCAATAGGATATCTTACAGTAACAGTCAATTCCTTAAACCTATTGCATTCAGCCAATACATTTACACAAATCTCTATCAAATGTACTGATACAAAATGTATGAATGTAAGAAAAAGTAATAACATAATTCATCTTCTTACTTTATGGTTTTTCTTTGCAAAGCAGTCAACCCTGATTGCTATTTGTCTGTATCTATATTTCTGCCTAGAAAATGTGTTTTTTTCAACATTTCACTACAGGTGATATTGAGCTTTTCTACTTTAGTGCACTTTCTGTTCTGTGTTCAAAATGTGTAGATGTCGCCTTGTTTTTCCCACTTACAGTACACTATGTTCAGCCACAGGGGCTTTTAAGCATCTAAATAAGTCCGCAAGTGGCACAAGTAATGCATTTCCTGCCAAATGCAAGTCCCGAATACAATACTTCTGTTCATTTAGGCTGAAAGAAAATGTCACTTCTGTGAACTCTGATGATCTTTGCAATCTGTTAAAACAAAAAATAAACAACCTTTATGTTTTTCTTGTATGCAAGTAAAGGGTTGGAATTATAAACTATCATCCTTACTTTCATTAGACAGTAACATTTGGCAGTGTTTCAATTCCATGAAGTTGATTTGAGGTAAAACCAACAAATAAATATATACGTGAAGAATATTAGGGACATATTATTTATACTTTTTCACTGGCTGAAGTGGCAATTTATTTTACTTTTTGAAAAAAATGTATATGTTCTTCTAGCCTCAAAACTGTTAACAGAGGAACACGTTCATTTCAATCTGTAATACTGGCAGCAAGTCAGACCTTTCGTAAAATGCTTCAGATGAAAAACGTCTGTCAGTCAATACGGTGTTCCTCAGTGGCCTTGGTGTACATAGGGGCTAACAACTGTGAATTGTAAGTACCGTAATAGCCAAGTATTGTTGCATTCACAATGTTCCTTCATAATAAAAGTAAAGGTATATGCTCGAGTTGCTCGGATACACCTTGAATTCTTCGGTTTCCTACTGTATAGTAGGGGGTAATTGCACAACTGCGACAAATTTAAGGCGGAGCATAAGAAAGAACTAGAAAAAATGTCTGGTAAATATAGTTCTGTTTAATGGAATGGCAATATCTACAGGCTCCAAAGCTGTTTTATAATTGCATCTGATTGTGTGGTTGCCCAATCTGTATGTTATAATTGCAGCTGCACACCTCTACACACAACTATTCATAAAGGTCAACATTGTCTTTGTTTCCAGTGGTTATATTCTGGTCTACTGATCTATCTAGCAGTAACTCCAAGCTGAGGAACAATAACAGCATGGATCTGTATGAAGCCAGTAATGGGCTGCTTGGTCAAAGGGCACCCCGCGATGCATTTTGTTTTTGTACCTTCAAAGCTATAGGTGTCTGTAACCTCTCTGGAGAGAAGCAGAGAGATGGAGACATACCTGGAATGTAGCCCCAAAGCTCCAGAGCAACTCTCGCATGCTAATTGAAGAATTCAGGGAGACAACAGCATGACAAGTAACATATCAACTAATAATAAGGTATGAAAGCTGTATCTGGACTACACCATTAAATACGTTATTTTCATTTCACCGTTCTGTAATTCACAGAGCTGCCTCGGCCTTGCCCCCGGGTGTCTCACCAGGGGCAGTGAGGGGCTTGGCTCATAGATCAGTCCCCCGGTGAGCCATGTCCGCATCATCATCAGAGCACGAGTGGCTCCAGCACTCTGCAGCAGACCTCATGCTGGCCTGCAAAACCGACTGGCCTTGCTATATCGCCTGAAGCTGGATCACTGGGTGACCTGTGAGAGGCACACTTCTGTATAATGCATAAGCCAAATCACCTTGATCAGATCAGAGATCAGATAAAACTTGAATGAAATGGGGCTGCAGAGATTAAACAGTGGCAATAGGGATGGTTTCTACATTATTTGTAGGTGTTAATGAGAGTATCAGTGTAAACAGGCCGGGCACAATGTCTCCCGGCCTCATAAGCTGGGATAGGTTGATGCCCCCTGTGCCCCTGAGAAGCATTAAGCTAAGTATCAGAAAATGAGTATTCTCTGACAAACAACTTGGAAATATTAAACAGAGAAAAACAGAGATTTCAGCAAAAACTGTGTGCAAACCTGCAGCATGTACAACAGCTATCATAGCAGCAAAACATCCTAAAACAAAGTGTTATTCATGATCCATTAATAATTCATTGTGAACTATTACAATTTTCAAGATGTCTACAGACACTTTGAAGGGGCACATCAGCTAGCGCTCACCACTAATACACAGCGACAACACAACATCTTCGGGTGTGTCTGAGCAAAAAACTAAATCATGTTTTTTTTTTACGCTTAAACGAATAAAAGAGTGTGAGGGCACAGGGCTGATGTTGTGGAAATAAAGACTTCACTGACTCTATTGACTGTGAAATCAACACAACTGTGAACGACTATGACAAAAGTTCATTTTGCCACCCACAGATCAGTCTGCCACCCCAAACTAGAAAAGCATGTCACATTTTGAGGATGCACAATTCCATTAAATTGCCAACTTTGCCTGTCTGCGCCACTGAGCATCCTTAACATCTCTCAATATTCTGTTTGTTTTCCAGCTTGACCGGTCTCATATTTACTAGTTCTTTCTGACAGTGAAGGCATCTTACATACTGGCTGATTATCATTGCATGAAAGAACAATAGATAGTTGCCACAATTTGATCTTTAGCAATCCATAAAGGTCATGAAACCCTTTTTCTAGATTCTACATGAAAACCCAGTTTTATGCAATATATTAAAAAAAGCTGGATGAAAATGGAAAACTGTTAAATTATACAGCCTAAAAGGGACAATTAGCTAAGCTTTTGCCTAATGTACAATGCTCACATCAGCAAAGACTATCCTTATTCTGTCAGATCTAGTTTGTTTTAAGCTGCAGACTGAAAGGCATGAAGCCAAGCATAAACACTGCAACAAATAAAATATCATAATATTATAATATGCTGTTTGTTTTACACAATTTTCCATCTGCCATTTCAAATTGGTTGCACACGTTATGTTCATTTATTCGTGTCTGGAAACATTTTGTGGAAATCTACAATAAAGTAAATTAACAAAAAGTTGTATATACTGTATATATATTTATTAAAGAAGAGAAAATAATAAACCTTTATCAAATGCAGCTCAGAACAAGTCTGCAGTAAAATGAGCGCTTGGCCCAAAGTCGACACATTTTTTAGAGAGAAACAGAAAGGAACACTTTGTGATTTCTGGAAAAACCGGCCAAGAGCATTTTCCCTGAAGTGATAATAAAAGTATTACATGGTGGTTTGGTGAGAGCTAGTTTCAACCAGCTCAAACAAAAGACACAAACATGGGCTAAGGGAAGGTCAGTTCAGATATTATTCAATAAAACATTTCTAAGCATCGTACTTACATAAGCAACATCAGATGGCAATATGATTCCACTCTTTATCTGTTATTAATCAGACAAATAAAGTTAGCAGCTTATGATGAACAAGTTGTGAGGTTAACATTTATATAACCAATAATTATGATGACATATTAATCAATGGTGACAACAATGATTTGCACTAGCAGTAAACAAAGGAGTGTATTCGTCAAGCAAATCAAGTTTTCTCTACTCACATACATCTTTTGGCCTTCTACTGCAAAGGCAATGCAAAGCAACTCAACACCCGAACAAATCCATTTTCTATTAAAATAACAAAGCACATTAAAATGAAAAAATCCATGGTCATCGGTCAGTTAGGAGGGAAAAAGGCTTACAGGATTTAAGGGAACGTTTTATATAACTTCTTAAGCTTCAGTGGACGTGAAAGTGGGCACAACTGAGACTTGGGACTCGATATTTGTTTTGAATTCTTATCACTTGCTCTCCTTTATTCCTTTCTCACTTGTTCATATCTTATCTAAGTCCAGCTTTTCCCTCCTTTCATCCTTTTCTTCCCTCTTTCACTATGCCAGCGCTTTGAAAATCTACCTTTTAGATTCTCACTTTTAATGCTTGCCTTTTATTTGTTCATCCTTTTCCAAGATACAAGTCTGTTCAAACCTCTAATCATTAAGTTATTGCTCTTCACCCTCCACAAAACCATCCACATCCGTGCATGCATGACCCACTGTACAGAGGCACAGGGTGAGAGAGAGCTGAAGAGATTGAGATGTGACTCAGACCGTGAGTTTGCAATCAATTAAGAGCTTAATAGATATTCCCAGAGCCCCTATGTTTCAAGGAGAAAGAAAACATTTTTCAAAACCCTAAAAGCTGGATTGAATGTTTCACCCAATGACATTAGTAATGGACTGGGTTTGATATTTGTGTGTTGCAATGAAATACACAGCCATTATCCCAACAGTGTAATAATCATGTTCAACAGAAATACTCATTACGAAATGTAATTAATGAACAACCAAATCCTGCCAAGCCCAACTTCGATGGATTCCAGGGTTGATTTCCCCATGCTGTTCCATGGTGGGCACATTTAGCAGAGATAAGGCTAATGAACTGCTGTGCTTTCTACCAGAGAAAAAAAATCACACTGCTTGAGAGTTTATTACTCTTTCGACAGCAGGAGAATTCATTAAAGTAAGTTATATTGTGTCCCTGTGTGTGTGCTCAGCTGTGTGCGCCCTGCTGTAGTTGAGTCCAAGTCTGAATCACTGAGAAGTAAATCTCAACTATGACTCAGATATTCCAGTCAATATGTGACTATCCACACAATATCCTGGAATAAAGTAGTACCACTATACACAAGTATAAATTACCAGAAGTTACATTTGAAATCTATAAAATTATCATTTTCTGTTTGTCCTTTAAGTTTTTGTGTATGTTGATGCTTACCAATCAAATGATCAGATGCAGATTTAGTGTTATTCTTTGTGTATTTAATGTCGGGACATTAGCCATCAAACTTGTGTAACTTTACAACATTTCGGATAACATCTCTACATTGGATACTAATCTATTTTATTTTTTTAAATCTGTTAAGTAAAGGTTATTTTCTATTGAAAAATATGTATTGCTTTTCTTTTCTACAAAGGCTGTTGATTTAGTAGCATAGAGAACAAATTCTTAACATTATTGCTTAACAATTTTCAAAGCCTACCAATACAAATGTATGTTATTGAATGTCTCTTTTATATTGGCATATAGAAAATAGTTTGTTTTTATTCCACTTCCACAGAATGAAAATCTACTTGAACAGCCTTGAAACATGCTTCAGGTATTCATCAGAATTTATAGCAGTATCAAAGTATTCGCTTGGAATTACTGGCCTGGTCTATTAAAACAAGCACTCAGGAGATAGTTACCTTAATGAATAGCTGCCAAATAGAATGTCATTCATAACATATGAATCAGAAATCAGAATCAGAAACGGGTTTAGGTTCACACATACGAGGAATTTGACTTGATGTCATGGTGCATACATAAAATAAAAAACAAAGAATCTCCATATAAAACAAGAAATCTAATATAAAACAAAAAATCTTTAAGGACACTGTAATAAAATATAGTTAAATAGCAATAAAATAAAGCCAGTAATTTACAGCGAAATGGAATGCATTGAGTTATAGAATATGAAATATGAAATAAGAATATGTGCAGTAAGCAGTGTTTGAACATTGTGTGCATTAATGTAATGCATAGAGTCTACGTTGTGTCAGTGGGGGGGCCGGGCCTTGTTTAAGAGGCCGGTAGTAGAGGGGAAGAAACTGTTCAGGTAGCGAGAGGTTTTGGTCCTGATGGAGCGCACAACAGTTTGTGTCCAGGGTGGGAGGGGTCGGCCACTATCTTCCCTGCCCGTCTCAGGGTCCTGGAGGCGTGCACGTCGTGGAGGGATGGCAGATTGCAGCCGATCACCTTCTCTGCAGAGCGGATGACACGCTGCAGCCTGCCCTTATCCTTGGCTGTGGCTGGAGCGTACCAGATGGTGATGGAGGAGGTGAGGATGGACTCGATGATGGAGGTGTAGAAGTTCACCATCATTGTCTTTGGCAGGTTGAATTTCTTCAGCTGTTGTTCTGCTACCATTTGAGGTCCTGAGTGATGATGGTGCCTAGGAAGCGGAAAGACTCCACAGCAGTTACTGGGGAGTCACACAGAGTGATTGGGATTGGTGGGGCTGCGTTCTTCCTAAAGTCCACAACCATCTCCACTGTCTTGAGAGCGTTGAGCTCCAGGTGGTTGTTCCTACAGCAGGTCACGAGATGGTCCATCTCCCACCTGTAAGCAGACTCGTCCCCACCAGAGATGAGTCCGATGAGCATGGTGTCGTCTGCAAACTTCAGGAGCTTGACAGACTGGTGACTGGAGGTGCAGTTTGGTGTACAGGGAGAAGAGCAGAGGGGAAAGAACGCAGCCTTGAGGGGAACCGGTGCTGATGGTCCGGGGGTCAGAGGGTGTTTCCCCAGCCTCACGTGCTGCTTCCTGTCCTGGAGGAGGAAGTGAAGGGCTATGTTGACAGCGTCATCGACAGACCTGTTGGCTCTGTAGGCGAACTGCAGGGGGTCCAGGAGTGGGTCTGTGATGTATTTTAGGTGGGACAGGACAAGGCGCTCAAAGGACTTCATAACCACAGTGGTCAGGGCGACGGGTCTGTAGTCATTTAATCCTGTTATCCTTGTTTTCTTGGGAACCTGGAAGATGGTGGATGTTTTGAAGCATGCTGGGACGTGGCATGTCTCCAGTGAGGTGTTGAAGATGTCTGTAAACACCGGAGACAGCTGATCAGCACAGAGCTGCTATGAATTTGAACAGTTTTTAGATCACTCTCTATACATCGATGGCAAGTCAAAAGCAGTTCTAATAAAAGCTGGAGACACATGAAGTGTTGAAAACGATAGTCAAACTGCAAACATAGTGTACAAAGTATCATCAATGAAAGATTAACTGGACATACCTATAGAAAGTGCAGCAAAAATGGCAAATGTGAAAGATTCACAAAAAGATGTGCGACTTCCTGTTGGGTTTACGATATGCCTCCCACTGACTTTTTTGTGCATCCCATAATGCTACATATGTCTACCAAAATTCAGACTTGTAGGTGAAAGCACAACGAAACGCTGTTTGTTAGGGGGCGCTATAGAGCCATTTTGCGTGCGCCGATTATGAAACCCTGTCTCTTGAGCATGCTAAGGCCCTCAAAAAGGCAATTAATTTGGTAGAAAAATAATCCCAAGGATTTCAATAGGTGTTCGAGTCGAGCTCAGGCCCTAACAAGTAATGCTTAAAAATGCAAACAGCTAAACTATAAGAGAAGGATGCCTGACGATAATGTTCAAATTAGGGCATTTGGGAAGTAGTGAATCGTGGCTGGTCAATATTTCACAAATCTGAGGCCGAGTAAGTAGTAGGTGGCTATAATGACTCAATGGATGAAGACTCGAATAGACACTTAAAATAGCCTAAAGTTAAAAGTATTAATGTAAAGTGCAAAAAGTATTTTTTTAATACGGAAAGTAAATGGAAAAACCCCAACAAATTGTAAGCAGTAGTGAATGAAAACAAGCTAAAATAAGGCTAATGGATAAATGATTCCTTTAATAATAATTGAGTGGCATGTATCATTATGCCACTCCAAATTCTAGTTTATCAAATGACAATGATTGTAACATTGGCCACTTCATATAATTAACAGTATTAAATAACATACTTTACTATTTGGCTCTTGGTCTATATCCGACATTAATTATTTTTTAACCAATGATTTGACATTCTCACCGGTACATACCTTTGATGTTTTTTGTTAATGCAAAGTAAGATGCTCACATTCATAACATTCTTAACTCTGTTGTGTGTTCTGGATCAAACGCCTTTAAATTAATCAAGACACGTTTAGTCTTTGGTTTCTAATGCTGCTATTCCAACAGAATACGTAATGAGCATCACAGCTGAGAATCAAGTGAAAGAGATCTGTGATCAACAGTCCTGTCAGCAGTCAGAAAAGAGGGCTTTGCATTGGAGCAATTGGCTTGCCCTTACTATTAAAATAATATGCTCTTACAGTTGTAGCGTGGCAGAGACAATCAGATTCTCCACTGACACACATTTGAGTTTAACACCTTGAAATCAGACAAATGACCAAAGATCAAATGTTAAGAGGACGCCTTCTGTCACAGAGATTATCCTCGTAAGGTATTTCTATGACTTCCTCATTTCATTCAATGCCTCTTTTCCCCCGATTTGTCTGATGTGAGCCACCTTAAATAATATAAAAGATGAATTAAGAACCCATGTGGTTTCCTCATTTCTTTTCAACAACTTTCCTCAAAATCATGCTGTTTTTTCTCCTTTGCAAATTTGTGTCGGATAATCTCACGTCACATGAATTGTGATTTTTTTAGGAGCTTTTCTGAGGCAACGTTTTTTCTCTCTTAAGAGGATGAAAGATTATTGTAAAATTCTTGCTATAGTCACGATAGAGCTTAAGCAGCTGACATAATAAGTGTAAATGTAAAGAAACATCCACAATTATTTAAGCAGTTGTTTCTACCAACTCTCATTAGTGCAGTTGGTCATCAACTTTTCCAAAAACCTAATAATAGAGACACTAAACTCCTTGGTTTGAATAAAATAATTTGACAACGCCTCTGCAGCCACTCTGTTGTTTACATCTGATTTACCCTGAGGGGCAAGCAGTAAATTACCTGATGTAAAATCGACACACCATTATGTAAATAACTTTGTAGTAAGTTATAAGTTCATCTCTCTGTGTCTGACCCTGCCAGCTGAGTTTCTGATGGCCTTAAATTGTGGTTTCATTTGAGGGGGTGTGTGCGCTGATTTATCATTACTAATTGAGCAGCTGCCAAGAATGTGCAGATGCAGAGTGCCCTGACTACATTAACGGGAATATGTGCTGGGTTTTCTTCAGGCAAAGGCATACGACTAAATATGACAAAACTGAGTCAATAATGGGTTATGAAGTCTATTGAGTTTGATTTCTGTAAATGCAATCTACCTATGACTAGTATGAACACCCTCTAGCTTTTCAGCCCTGCAGCTAAAGTGCTTCAGTATAGACAGCCTCAATGATTATGTATGAAAGGGACAGCAAAAACATGTTTTACTCGATCTTTCTCTTTCTATTTCTCCTCAAGTCGTCCCTTATGATTTCTCTGGCGTAGGAAGTTCTCTCAGTGCACAGGACATGTTTAAAACATTATGGAAGTACGTCTAGGTTGACACACTTTGAAACTCAAATTCCACTGCCCCAGGATTAAATGTTTATGGTTGTGCTTGCTGTCAAATTCATTTATGAGCCTCACCAAAAAGGTTATGTGTGGTGGCAAGGAATATGGAGTTAAAAAAAGCTTATCCTGCCTGATAGTGGCACAAAAGAGAATTATTAATTGTGTGAGCTAGAGTCCAGGTGTGAAGTAGTAGTTCGAGATTAAAGCATAGCAAATTGCATTGTTCAGGTGTACACGGCGGCCTGCGTTGAAGCTTCAACGCTTCTGCCCATTCACTTTGAATGGGGTGACGTCACACTTTGCATTGTGGGAGCGTCGCTTCTCTTTGCTCGCGTTGCTCGCTTCAAAAATTGAGCAATGTTCAACTTTTCAAGCGTCGATGGAAGCGCCACCCAATCAAATCATATGACAGTACAAGCACTAGCCAATCAAACAGTGTGCTTGAGTGTCCGGGGCGGAAGATTAATGTGATTGGTTGTTGGTCACGCACCAGACCCGCCTAACGGCAAGCTTCGACGCACGCTGCCCTGTGGACGTACCGTTACACTGAAAACTAAATTAGCTTGTTACGTTCCTTCCATCTGGATGTTTAATTTTTAAGAGGCAGAGTAGTGGGTGTGAATTTGAACTCATTCATTAAATGTGCAACTATGGGACATATGGTCCCTGGGCTTAGTAGTTAAAAAAAGTTTTTGCACAAATTAATAAGAAATCCTACAATTCCAATATAGTTCCTTCAAAGTGTTGATTAATTGGACTAATTCGTAAAAGAAAAATCAATATGTAATTATTAAATGTAATCAACACAATCTGGCTAAAAACAATACAACCAAATTATTTTTTTATGTTGCATAAAGTTTTTACATAATTAACTTTATGAGCTGTGGACAGCAATAGGAAGTTAATGACAGTACTGTTGGAAACGCTATGAGTCATTTGTCACATTTCATCCCATTTCCATAGCAACAGCTTACCTGCTGCCTACACTAATGGTCAAACGTTATTGTCAAAACAAACATAATAAATAGAAAAAGCATTATAAATTAATATCTGGTAGTGGTACTTTCAAAAACTTTACTTTCGTCTTTCTACGTAGTTATATGCTCCCCAACCAGGGCCAAAACTAAGAGAATACAACTGATTATTTCTATTAACAATCAACTACAGCAACTTGTATGTGTGGATGAAATGTCAGAAGTGCAACTTGCCAGTCTAAAAGTTTTCAGGCCCAAGGTATTGTCTTCAAGTTTGTTTTGTTTCACCAGAAAACAATGACATTAAATGGATTTTTAGCAACAAATACTCTCCATTGAAAAGCAAACGTTTGATCAAGTCCATGAATGATGACAGTCTGCAGCTCATTATTACATTTTTTTTAACTGGACTCATAATTAATTGTCTAATAGTTTCATCACTGCTTATTACTGTATATCTTTATTCAACAAGGACTATGCATAAAATACATTCATATCAAAAAGAGAAGAGATGCTATATGCCAGACTATAGCTAAAAGCTGCAGTCCCTGGGCATGTAAACACATAACAATCAACAAACATTAATGCAATTGAAAATGGCTATCATATGGACACATTGGAACTATGTTGTGTCTTTTCTGTCTCTGTGTACTCAATTACATCTTAACATTTGAAAGCTTCCTTCGCCCAGCTCAAACATTTTCCATCAGCTTAGTCCCAAGAGCAAACATTTAGCAATATTTGTATTGATTACACATCTAATTGATCATGATTAGTAGAAATAAGAGTTGTTAGGAGCTCCATCACATCTCCAAAGTAGCAACACGTAATCTAATTGCTAAATTCTATACAGTTTTGGTACATGTCAACGCTCTACAATCACTCTCCGCGCAATCATCTCCCTGGATTCCTGTAATTGGGTTATGTGGAAAACGCTCTCCTGTGGGTTGAATATCTAATTATACTCTGCACAAAACACATCCTGCTTTATGAAAAACATGGCTGACACATTTTGCAGAAACACTTTGAGACACCAAAAAAGGTGAGGAGACAGGTTAAGGAGTCGTTATTGGCAGAATGGCCCCTTGAGAGTTTTACATTCTCACTCAGAACATGCTTTTACATTACACAATGTGCCATTCTCTAAACCAGTAAAAAGCCAAATAAATCCTGAGTGCGGTAAGGTATTTCCATCATTAACACTCCCTCCTGCATTCTACTTTCACCTCACGGCACAAATGGCATATTCTTCATCAGAGTGACTTTTCCATTCCTTCAGCAACATATTTATATTCCTATTTGTCGATGCTGAACCATGTCATGATGGAAAAGATTATCAGAAAGATTAAAGCCAGTGAGTTGCTGAGAGCAATTCTGTTGTGTGTGTTGTTGATTTATGAACTTGATTTCACCTAGCAAATTCGTTAATATTTATTTTTGTTTTGAAAGCCTCATTTCAGCCAATGTGGAAACAGCCGAGAGAGAAAGAAAGGAGGTGATCATAATTACTGATTTGAAGAAGAGGATCATAAGAAATATATTTATTCGCTTTAAATCTCAAAACTGATTATAATGATTGCTGCTTTCTAAACTCAGTTATAAGAAAGGTAGAAGTAAGTAAGGTAGAAAGGTATAAGAAAGGTAGAAGTAAGTAAAATGGAAATACTCAAGTAAAGTACAAGTCTCTCAAAATTGTACTTATATGCAGCACTAGAGTATATCTACTTTACCCCATTTTTACAGTCACATTATACATTGTGTTTTCTGACAGATATATTTAACGCTCAGGCAAATTTCAGTTTTAAAGCAGCACGATCTAACTCTGCAGTTCCCCTCAGCTCTACACAGCATTTCACTCTCTTTCAGATCATCGTTTTCCAGCTTGAAACTTTTTGAAACCCGTTTTCAGCCACAGCAGGCTGCAAAAAGGCTCCAAAGCCCCGCTGCATGCTACTGTACCTTCTCAGCATCAATCAGCAGGCAGAAAGAGTAATAGCTGGTGAACAGAGTAGAGCATTTATCAGCAGAAGAGTCAGGTATTTCCCTGAAAGCAAAGCAAAACAACGCTAAAAAAGAGATTGGACTTACCTCCACAAGGGGACACAAACACGACTGGAAGTGAATCCTAATGTTGCTCCATATCTGCAGCCTGTGCATAGCTTTTAAGAGCAAAAAAGTCAAATTGGCATCATCAGCTGACCTTTATTTTAAACTAAGCTGTTTTACTTGCTATGGGCAGGACCACAAGACATAAAATACTCTGCAACAACGTGAAGATGCCTGCTTTTAGTCACTGCTATTAAAGTGTGACAGTCCTGAAGAATGTTAACAATTGACAATTAGTTTTAAAATGTGCCCTCATAAAACTCAAATTATCAAGCAAAGCATGGCTCCACATTTATGAATAATGAACATGTCACGTCCTTCTCAATTTTCTCGACAACTTTATCTAACAGCCCAGTTCTTCTATTTTACCAGCAAGAGGCACTATCTCAGTGCGGCCGTTAATCATTACTACCCACATGTTGCCACTGACGCGTGGGAAACCATACACTCACCTGTAGAAAACCACAAATAGAGGCGCACGTGTCGGCTCTCTTATATAGGGGATTCTCATCAGCCGCTCCTCTCTCATCGTGTCACCCCTGCTGTCCAGATTCAGCATATTCCCTGCCTAGTAGAACATTCTCTGTGAAAAATGACCAGCAAGAGGAAATTAAAGAGAAAACGAAATGACAGAAAGGGCTGAGACAAGTGCCTGAGGGGAGCAGATTCATTTGAATTGAAGATTAAGCTGACCAGAGTTTAAGCAAGCAAAGCACAGCTGAATTATAATGTAGGTGCTGTGCGCATGCATATATGCACACCGCCACACATGCTTTCACCGCCACACATGCTTTCACCGCCACACATGCTTTCACCTACACACATGCTTTTCAACCCCAGCCCGCTCTGTCTTTTTTGCAAATGTTCTTGTTAAGTACCTTTCTATCCCAACATTTTCTCCTTTTATATCAAAGATGAAAAGATTTTTATATTTCCCTTTGGACATATTTCATAAACCATTCAATCATGCAATAAAATAATCCCTATGAGCCCTGTTAAAAGAACACTACGCTGCTAACGTTTGAAACACACATCGAAAACGGTTTAGTGTGTGTGCAGTGCCAGTCCAGGTTCTTGTAAGACAGGGTTGTCAAACTCTATTTCAACTCGGGCCACATTAGCATCATGGTTGCACTCAAAGGGCCAGTTTTATATATAAGACTATATGAGAATAAATATATAAATATTATATAATAAATTATTTTATATATATTAAATATTTATATATTTATTCTCATATAGTCTTATATATAAAACTGGCCCTTTGAGTGCAACCATGATGCTAATGTGGCCCGAGTTGAAATAGAGTTTGACAANACTGATGGGTTTATTTGGAGCTTTGGCCGGAGAATTCACAAAACAAGTCAAAGAGTCAGAAGTTCTGACTTTGCGGTAGAGTTGCCACGTCAATTCTGAAGAACTACCCCAGACCCATGTATTCAGCTAGTTCAGAGAGAATAATCAACATGCTGCATAACAAGATAGAATCATAACACCTCTATCAGCTGACGCCAACAGGCAGGAACAGGGAGACAAAACACTGAGAGCACAGCAGCCAAGGTTACAGGTGCGTGTGCTCAGTGAGGACAGTTTGAACTGATGAACTGGGTCATAGTTATGGGCTTTGGAAAATATTTCCCCAACAGTTCCTCTCTTTTTATCGATTTTGATCATCTAAACCCTTAGTCTAATAATATTTTTGTTCACTACTTAAATCAATGGGAATCTTCAGATTTGAGTGTTGACTTACACAATATCAATCACATTAAGAACAACATAATAAGATTGAGACATTCAATCACAATGATTGAGACAGCCAATCATAATAGAAAAATCATCTCTCATCAGTGTTTGGATCATCTTTTGTCAAAAGCATAATAATGAACACATATAAAACACAGGTGCAAAATATTTGTTTTAAACTAATATCTTTTATCATTTAACAAACTATCAAATCAAAACCAGCAATCAGGCTTAACAACACAACTCTTTAATGTATTATCCATGCACAGACAGACAGACCTAAAATGATGTTTCAAATACTGGATTCATTTCAGTTTTGGCCCAAAACAAATATTTATAATATTTCATATAACAATTATGTAGCATATTTCATCCTCAAATTAGAGAAGTATAATTTAAAGAACATTAATGTCATTATTTTTGACAAGTATACAGTTGTTTAGAAGATACACTTCACCCTAGGGAGGAGAAGATGAAGAGCACCAATGCTGCAGTAATGCACTCCAGAGAAGGTAGTGTGAGTGCAGGATGCTGCTGAGGCGTCTGCTGACTAGATGGAACATTTGACACAGGAACACAGCACAAACCCTGTAATTTATCATCACGTAGAGCACTTCAGCTTGTCAACCCTCTGCATCAACATGACTTTTGATTTCCTCTGACAATTTACGGGTCAGTGGGTGCAGAGCTGCCCCCATCTGTAATTTGCTCTTCTCTTCAGAAGGACCGCTTCTGAAGAGAAAAGCAATTTAAAGCATATTCCTTAAATTCTGGATTATTAATGATGGAGAAAGAGTAGAGGACATTTGAACAAATTGAATTTTTTTCTTCTTTTAACCATGTTTTTTACCGTGAATATTTGTATATGTTTTTAAACGTGGAATGAGGTCGAGCTTGTCATATTTAAATGTTGTTTTAAATCCCCCTGACGACATAAAGGCAGTAAATGTGTTCCCATGTGAAGGCAAGAACCGTTAACCAAGAAAAACAGAATGTTGACAACTCAATTGATCAACTGTAAATGCATCCAGGTGCACAAGTATAGCCAGGGGCCAAATTATATCCCACAGCCACTCAAACACAACATGCTGTTATTACTCAATGTACCATTTACTATACTTAACCATCTGTTGCCTGAACACTGCCATGAATCACAGAGTAAATGGCTTCTCTTGAGAAAGCAGAGAAGTTTAAACGAGGCAGACAGAGCTGTAAGAGGTAACTTAATTGTCTTTATTTAAGCCAAACTCTATAATCTCCCGGCAACCTCACGCAGTTTTCTTTTCTGTTAGTTGAGGTCGAGGCAGCACTTAAATCTGCCCTTGGACAGAGGGACATGTCCAGCTAATCCAACAGAGAGCCGGACCAAAGAGCATAACTCTGGAGAAAGTACCAAACATAGTGCATATAACCAGGTTTAGGTATTTTAACACGTTAAACAAGTCTACAGCCATCTTTCTTGGAGGTGGTCCTAGAAAACCTCAGCAGCCAATCAGCGGACATGGGTCATATCAACAGCTGATTGAAATCATCTGGGCACTAAGCCTATACAAGATGGTCTATTTGTCCAATCTGTTTCCTACAGTTTACATGCACCCTGCATTATGTTTTTTAGTTTACGCCTACATGCTCTGTTTCAGTGGCTGACCTTCACACTCCTGTTGAGTGGTGCTAATAAACCCGTTTAAAGTATAGTCTTAAAGTATAACCTTGCATGGTTTTCCTTCTTGTCACATTTCCTGAGCTGTGTTGCAACAAATGGTTCTGTGCGACTGTACTTAGACACGTTTAGCTTTGAGCTAAATGCCAACCTTGGAATGCTAATGTGCTCACAATGAGAATGCTATGTTTGCAATGTTTCCATCAGCATGCCAATTAGGAGCCCATTATTAGCCAAGTAGTTTCAGGGCAACATCCCAGGTTTGCCCTTGAGATCTGTGTTAGATGCCACTGCTCCCTCTCTCTGTTCCCAGCATTTCAAACCCATTCTGTCAACTTACAAATAAAGGTGAAAAATGGCATGGCTTTGAAAAAGAATCTATAAAAGAAATTGCCAATTATTATGTAACACATTATACTGATAAGAAAGTCAAAGGCCTTTTTCACAGAGGCTATTTTGACATTCACAACCGGAAAAGCACAGGTGTAAATAATTAAAACTAATGATGGCTTCTTTTAATTAAGCTGCTTTGGTTTCAGGCGCTGTGTGCCCTGGCTCAATGTCACAGCTGACTGGGGAATCATTAAGGCTTCTAGAAACACCTGTCTCCTTTATGTGCTGTTCCTACAATGACAAGACACAAATGTCTGCTGTGTAAGGCCTGATGTCTTTACAAATATAAATATAAGTCAATAACACAAGTTTTAGGCAAATTGAACATTTTGACTTGATGTCGTCTCTGGATTCAAGTAATTAGAAAATCCGTCAACTTCCTCTTTCCTCAAAAACAAAGAAGAGTTTATTCTCATTTATCCCTCCTTACAATTTAGATGGCAGTCAAGATAACGAACATAAGTTTAATTAGCTGGTGTCTAACAAGAGTTTAGCTTGTGTCAGACTTATCTGGAGATGCAACAAGTCAAAATGGGACCAAACTTTTTTTATGGATGTCGGTTTTGGAGCCACCAAAATGTCTAAAATGAGGCCTTCAACAGACAAGGTAAGGCTTGTTACTAAACTAGCTGATTACCAGTGTAGAAATGCCTTTTGCTACAAACAGTTGTTTATCCAAAATACCCACCAGTTTAGGGGAGTCCTGATTTGGCAGTCAATTATGTTTTAAACATTCAATTTATATAGGTTTAAAAAAGATTAAAACATAAAATCAGGAGATTTACCATGCACAGAAACAAACACATTTCTCCCCACTGGCTTCTGCCCAGTGAAGATAACATTTTAAATGTCATGGCAATCCAGCTGAAGATAGGGGGTGTTTCTCAATGTCGAGTACGCTTGCTTGGTAGCACATGTCTTCTGAGTAACTTGCTTCAGAAGCGAGGCAAGAATACTTCCTAGCCTCGGAAAGCAAAGAGTGGAACAGGCTAGCAAGTGTGCAGGTGTGCGTCATATGAGAGGCCTCGCCTTACATTTTCCGCCATAGATTTGGGGAAATTGGTCCGTGCGCAAAGCATTGTGGGGATTTTAAGTCCGGAGTCTAAACATGTGCAGCCTCGAAATTTCTCCAAACGAAGTACGCCGGGCTCGGTAGAATTCCAAGTATGCTGGAGATTGGAACAGTCCTTCGGCGGCACTCGATGTAGTATGCTTGAAATAGTGGCTCTGGAGCAGCCTTCCTCGACATTGAGAAACACCCACTGTATCGCCCTCCTGAGAGCCATGCTGCTACCATGACAACAAATATTTTTTAATAATTGTGTTCCGCCTCGCTAACAGTGGATTTAAAACCAAGAGATGACAGACATTGGGGAAAAAAACACTGACTTGTGGAGGGTAAAAATCATGTTTATTTCTGCAAGAGTACTGAAACATATAATCAAATAAATCTACACGCACACAAGACTCCAAACAGAACATGCTTAATATCAGTGGCACGCTGAAGGAAGTGAAGTCACAGCATGGTCCCCCGATGATACCAGCAGTGTCAAAGAAACATGTCTTCAAAGTACTCATCAAATTCCTCCTCCCTAGAAAGATTACAAAAATGAAATCAGAGAAATGTTGGTGCCTTTCATGTACGCCGCTGAATAAACCTTTTCTGACAACATTGCTAATGTCCGGAGGGGTGTAACAGGAACCAGTAAAATGTTTAGCGACTTCCTCACATTTGGGAACAGCTTTGTGTGGGGTATCTAAGTGGTCTACGTACTGTGCTATATAGAGATCAGTAACGTATGTAGGCTAAGTGGTAAAGACTGTCTGTGATGGTTTTACTGCAGCTTACTGGGGGAGACTTAATATGAACAATCTGTTTAACCTCACCTTGACTTCTCCTCCACCGCAGGAGCAGGTCCTTTCCAGTGGTCGGCTTCAGATTGGCCCTCTGGCACATCCCCCGCTTCAGAGTCTGCAAGGTGAGATTGAGAGAGCTGTCAGTCAGAAATAAGGTTGAGCGATAACCCCTTGTTCATCAGTTTAAATGTCAGGATCCTCACTGTTAGCCTCTCACAACAGGAATCCATCTGATTGGCTCAGTTTACATCCATGTCTGTCCAAAGTGACATGACTGGTAATTTTATTCTATTGGACACTGATGCATCATTATTGTGGGGGAAACTTCTGTGTAGCAATGCAGGAGGAGTCACCGACTCAAAAGGAGACACGGGGAGAGCTGGAGCTTTGATGGCAAACACTGATGGGTTTATTTAGGAGCTTCGGCCAGAGGATTCACAAAACAAGTCTAAGAGTCAGAGGTTCTGACGGTAGGGTTGCCACGTCAACCATGTATTTAGCTAGTTCAGAGAGAATAATCAACATTGTGCATAACAAGATAGAATGAAAACACCTCTATCAGCTGACGCCAACAGGCAGGAACAGGGAGACAAAACACTGAGCACAGCAGCCAAGGTTACAGGTGCCTCTCCTCCTGTTCCTTACAGGTATGTCCCCTTGTCAGTGTTAGTTAATCTTACTTTTGTCCTACTACCTCTCCTGCTGTTAGAATAAAGCTCGCTTTTTGTTTGGACCTGGATATCTGCCTCCCTGTCTCTNCCACATTAGCATCATGGTTGCACTCAAAGGGCCAGTTTTATATATAAGACTATATGAGAATAAATATATAAATATTTAATATATATAAAATAATTTATTATATAACATTATTTCCTCAGCATTGGATTATTATCGGATAGGTCACTTCACAATTAACTACGTCTGAAAGCAGAAGTCTAGGGCAAACAATTGCAAGTCTCTTCAGTGCGCATGTCACAAAATGATTTAAAAAGAAAAGCCAAATTCTGGAAAAAAAAAAAAAAAAAGTGAAAGTCTGAAAAAATGTTGACATTTTGAGAAAAAAAAGTCAAATTCCGGGAAAAAAGTCATATTTGAGATGCATTGTGGGACATGTAGTTTATGGGCAATTTGCTTCTGTAAAGCAGCATGTAACCGTATAATAAACATATTATATTCTTTGCTCTTGTGGGGCCACATGAAATGAAGTCGCGGGCCGGATTTGGCCCCCGGGCCTTGAGTTTGACACCCCGACATGGCAAATTAAAGTGCTTTACATAAGGATTAACATGTAGTACAAAATAGACATTTCAAAAAAGAAAAACACTTTTAAATGAATTTGATTTGAGGTATTAAAGAGGTGCAGTAAACATAAGAATGTAACAACTGGTGGTTGTGGAAAATAGTTACTACACCGTGATTGCTGACATGGTTTGGACTCTTTTTGGCACACAAATATATATTTTTCAGTTTTGAATCTTTCTTTATTAAAAGCAAATCCAACATTTGATCAATGCACATGTTGGTCCTGAATCCTCTTGCTTTATTGTCAGATAAATTAGCATGTCAACCATATAATTATGTTAGATGTTATTTTTTTCCAAGATATGATGGTCTAAGAATGGACCCTTGGGGAACTCCACATGTAATTGCTGTTCGTTCAAAATTATAAGGACCAACTGTAAACCATTTGTTCTCCTGCAGACAGGATTCAAACCAGTTTAATCCTGATATCCAGCATCACAAAGGAGACTTTCAATATCTGCGTTTGAGTTTTTGTCATGTAGGCTTTTAATGAGAGCCCACTAAGTGCTGTGAATCCAAATTGGAGAGCCAAATCAGAGATCATCAAACAATTATTTTAGCTTTTGATGAGAAACAGCTTTTTCTGGTTTCACCCTGATAAGGCAGGTCTGATATGGTTTTATAATGGTGCATAATGAGGTGTATAAATTGTGGTTTCTTTGTACTGAAAGAGCACTCTTACTTCACACAGAGTTCCTGGGCTGCCCTTCAAGACATTTCCTTTCCACCGTCCTTCCACAGGTGACTTTCCACACATCAGCCCCCAGCTGATTTGACAGGAAGCAGACAGTGTCATTAAAAAAACTGCATCTGCTGTGGGGGTGGGGAGGAATGTTAAGTGTCCGGAGATCTGCCACTTAATGTGACAAGGGCATTCCAACACCTGACACAGAAAAGAGACTTCGGCCTAGAGATGCTGTACTGTGGGCTCAGCTGCTTTACCTCTAAATGCTCTTCAGTTGTCTTTTAAATCACACCTTTTGGACTCAGGTAGATGAGTGTAAATTGTCTTTTTAAATACCCTCAGAGCGGTTCATTTGGTACAAAGCCACTGTAGGAGTCATGGCAGTGAAGAGTCACAATCATGGCCTGTATACATACATAACACCAGGGCCAGGAATACGAACACAAAACTATACAGCTCCATTGTCACTGCCACTAAGCCTACCATTTCTCTAGAGGTAGAGCAAATTCTCTTCTCTCCTTATTCCACATGCATCTATGGGGGTTGTTTTTTACTCCGTTTTAAATGTTAAAAAAAAATTAAATACTTACATTTCCATTTTGGAGCGTGATAAAGAAGATGAAACTAATATTTTATTTTGGAGATATGAGGCATGCTTTTATAACTTCACGCCTTGTCTACTTTTATTCTTCAATTGGTTGACAGTCAGTCTTTCTAAGCTTTTTATACCCTTTTTTCCCTCTCAAAAATGTGCGCGTATAAGCAGGTTTTAAAACACTGGAAAGCCCTCTAGAAGTTGCTAGAGACTCTTTTCCCTTTGTGAGTGCACAAGTATGCCTCTCCTATTATTCTTTCTGGTATGTGATGTTCTCCTTCATTTATCCTGGAAATTAATATCTTTTGGTGCCATGGTTTTTTTATCCAGGAGGAAAGGGGTTTGAGTCTTCCCATACTCCTATGTTGCCTGCACTTCACACCTCTTGTTGGATCTAATATCTTCATACCATCCACTTGTTGCTATGGTGATCTGTACGGTAGTATAACTACATCAAAAAGGCGTTGCAGTCACACTGCTCATAGATTTATTAAGAAATGTTGATACTCGAACATACCACTCTTTGCAAACACAGTAAGCATGCCCTATAGGCGTGCAAATATTATACCAGATTAGAAGAGAGTGTGTGAGCAAATTTACTGAGAGTGATTGCCAGTATGCAAATGTTAGATTTAGCATGAAGGCTCAGGTCTTGACACTCCCTTTGAGAATATAGCTACAGTAAAAGGTACTACTGTAATATACATGCAAATACATGTGATATCATCTTGGTCAACCCGACACAGTCACGCAATCTGAGCAAATATTGATAACAAACTATATGATGCCCCAGCTTTTTTATTTTCTAGGAGCGTCCCACCATGTGGCCTTGCTGATATCCTGAATGCAAGCTATGCATGGAGGATAAAGCAAGGTCACTCTAACATCACATGGAATTTTCTATGTGGCTATTCCCCTAAGCCTATCAAGTGAAATCAATTTGTGGCCATGCCTTTGATAAGCAATGTCTAGATGCAATGTGCATGTTGATGCTGCACAACAGCCAATCTTTTATCGAGCAGCCGGAAGAACAGAAAACCTCTCAGACTGAGAGCATGATGGTTTTCTTAATTGAACAAAATCATTGCAATGAGCAGATGCAATGGGCAAACTGTTGTCAGCTAACACGGTTCAGGATGATTTAAGGATGTTCTTCAACTCAGTCAGCATCTGCCTGGCTCTCCTGATCTCTACCTGAATCAGGACTAACCACGCTATCTAAGTGAAATATATACCATTGGTATTCCTTTTGCATACCACATGCTTTGATGACCGTCTCATCTATATCACTGCGGGACAGGAATTGAGTTTCCTCCTGGAAAAGGGACACATGCTGCTCAGTTTCATGTTTGTCAACAAACCCTATAGATTTTGCAATTGCACGCCATACATCAGTGTTAGGCAGGCTACTTGGAAAAAGGGGTTTTTGCATGAATTCCCCAGATCCTTAACATTTTAAATAACTTATTCAGAATACATTTCAATCATAATCAGACGTGTTACTGACACCTTTAACCACCAGCTGAGTTTGCAGCTATGCTTGGCATGCCCCCAAATTATTGCAAAGCCTACACTAAAGCAATGGACAGTCACACTTTTTCCATAAGCATGACAAAATAGATACCTTTGACATTTAAACCTGAGTTTCACAGCCCTAAAAACTTGTGGTTATATCGTTAGATTTAATTCCCCCCTAGTGTTTTCTACTAAAGTAGAATTTAATGGGCAAGCTTCTCATGTCATATGCCTTCGAACTGACTAAACAGTCTTTAAAGCTGAGGTTCTGACTGTGAAGCAGGAATTGATTCTGAGGGAATATCTTTAACAGGTTTTTTTGCCCTCAGTGTTATCTATTTATTTATTTCAAAGTCTAAGCCAGTAGCAAGACTACTTCAAAGACAGAAAACGGTCTCTTGTGAATTAATTTGATCTGGAGCATAAATGTGAATCCTACTAGGGTGTGTTTATTGCTGCATCGTCAATGTAGCCAAAACACACACACACAGCCCCGTTTCTAATTACTGAATTATAACTAGTGCCCGCTGAAAACATGCCTTTTCAGAACAGGCTGGTTCTTCGGCCTCCAGGATTGCTTTTTCGAGATCTACTTATACAAACAACTTCAGACTAGACACTGAGAAATTCACCCGCCATGACATAGTTGAATCTCAATATGATATCCATGTAAGCTAAGCAACTCCATCTGTTGAGGTGAATTATGAGAATATACGATGACAGTATTGGTTCAATCTGAGTCTGCAAGGTTAATATAAACTTAAGTTGTAGTAAAAATAAAATTGTAACCGCTGTGACGCTTTTGTCTGTTTTTATTGAGATGCACAGCAACAACATATCCATGGAGTTTATTAAAGGGAACAGAGGCATCTACAGGCCCCTGATCACAGTGTTCTTAGCACACCCATATATGATCAGTCACTGCAGCTCTGCAAGCACATCAGCTCTTATCAAGCTCAGTTTGCACCGGTGATAGAACTCATGAGGCTTCAGCAGAAAACCAGAATCCCATCTGACTGCTGAGGATGTGACAAACATGCTGCTGGAGCAGAGTAAACCTACTCTAAGAGTGCAGCTCTGGGAGTTTCAACCTGGGGACTTTGATCCTGAAAGCTGAAATGGGAGGTGAACACCAGCATGACGATAAGAGATATGGGATTCAGGAGGCTGCTCAACCCTCCAGAGGCCAGAGACTAATTATTTTTAGCATTACAAGATCATTAATGGGCCTCATTAATATGCCTGGAGCCAATGGAGCAGCCGCAGGGGGCCCCCAGCTATGAGATGCTTGGCCCCCGGCAGGTCGTGATGGAGGGGGTTCCTAACGTGCAGCGTGGCCTCTGGGTTTCTCTTTCAAGTACCTTTTTTAAACATAACCTTTTAGCAATCTTTAGTGCCTGTTCATACTTGAAATGAACATGTTAAAGGGATACAATGACATATGATAGGTTTAAGTACAGGTGTGAATGAACAGAGGCCGGAAAGACCCCAAAACTCTGACTGTAGTTTCTTGTGATTATATTCTGTGTAAGCGGAAGTATACTCATTGCCATGTGCGTCAATGGCACTATATTGAACATTTTGTTTCCCTTCCACAAGCACGTCTACCCCCTGCTGAACCTCTGCAAACACTGATGTCAGAGAACCAAACTGCTGTTTCTGCCCATGGAAAAGAATCTGTTCAGTGTTGCATTACAGAAAGATTGTATGCTTGTTTTATAACAAACTGCATGAATGTATAAGTGGAAGGCAAATGCACAAACTCGATACTGTACAATTAAATATAAATCACACATTTTAAGAGACACATTATCCTTTCTGAAGCCATCCAGGTTTTAAATGTTTATCTACGGAACAAAAAGAGCATATATGAAAGGTAACTACCGTAATAAGTGTGTGATGGATTCTCTGAGTGCCCTTGTAACTATAAATCACATTAAAATGTTCAATTTCCGCTTGATAATGGCTCTGGAAAACTGCTAGCCGAGGTTTTGAGGGTTGTGCATGTCACATTATCAACCATACAGAGTGGCATGACTTGTGCTCCTGTGTCGCTGGGTGTGTGCCGTGTCCCATGGTAAAGGAGAGGGCTCGATGGGAGACAATGCTGCAGCTTGTATTTCATTGTGCCATCTGGGCTATACCTGATTGCCCTCAGTTCATGCACGGTGGCATCCAGTGTTCCCTTTCCTGGACTGATTGATTCGCTGTGGCAGTAGCTTTGTACATCTGAAGAAATAGGGTACCGCTCAGGTAGGGCGAACTACAGGGTCTTACTTTAGATCTTGCTTTATTTATAAGTGAAACATATCCAGCTGACAGTAACATTTTGATTTCTCGTCTTTCTCTTATGGGGGGTACATAAGCTCTCAGTGACTAATGGGAAATCAAAGTGGGTTATTTGAGGACTCATTTCCACCCAAAAATGGTGTAGGCAGGTGATTTCCCCTGCTGAGAAACTGCTATTTACTCTGAGTCATACATGTAACACCAACGGAGAAATTGTGAGGTTGCTCACAGAAATCCTTTGCTTCATACAGCTAAAGTATGGAGTTGAGGGAACATGGCAGGGCTTTTACATCCACCAATATAACCAGCACTTAAGCATTTCTTTAGATGTCTTCTTTTTTTCCCTGTGCTGCTTTCCTCTTGAGGTGACCCTATCATTCATCTTCACTATTATTACCTGCTCTATAGGAGACATATTTGTCCCATCGATCCATCTCAGGGGGAATAAGTGAGACGGTCATGTGATGAAACTCTCTCAGAAATACTTGATGAAAGAGGGAGAGGGGCACACACACACACACACACACACACACACACACACACACACACACACACACACACACACACACACACACACACACACACACACACACACACACACACACACACACACACACACACACACACATACACACACGGGATGTGAAAGGTGCTCATCAAGTCTCCCC
>NW_011334331.1:260325-313067 GCF_000735185.1 Notothenia coriiceps
ACAGCACAGATTCAGCATATCATCATCACGGGACTGTTGAAAGGTGCCATCAATGTTCTCCCACCCCCTCCCCCCCCCCTCTCCCCCTGCTGATCTATTGTAATAAGAAAAAAGGCAGTTCAATACTCCTTGAGCCTTTTCACAAACTCACCCTACATGTTTTTCTTCTCAGCTTACTCGGGCTCGGCCTGGTGTAACTCAGGCCACTCCGGGATGCTAAGAGGTGGCAGAAACATGCTCTTGCACTCACTTCCAAGTAGTTGGGCGTACATGAGTCTTCATCTAGACCTCCCTAGACCTTTGTCTGACCTACATTAAGCATCACGAGTGTAATCGACCACCCAGCTACATAAAATCCACTTTTAGCTGAGTTCATGTTTTTCCAAAAGTGCTTGAAAATCTGGCCATCAACTTGAACTCAGTGCAGAATCCGTTTTTGTAAAGCAAAGGCAAAGCCTCATTCAAAAGTGTGTTGAAAGTGATAATCGCCTACTGCAAAAAAAGTTGAACACTTTAAAAGGATTGATTTACTTATAATGATCACACTTTAACCAATGGTATATTACTAAATTGTACTCATAATTTCTTTGATGATGATACAGTATCTCTTTTATTCTGTAGCAAACGTCACACCCGCTTACATTTTACTCAGAATAAGTAAAAATTGGTGGACTCAGATGCAGATACAAGACAGAGGATGATGATTCATAGCTCTACAGATAATTACCTCAGGCCTGATTTGTAAAAAGTGTTCATGTAATTAAAGCTTTTGAAGTATCCTATTCGATTATGTTATTTGTAAAGAAAAAAAGAAACAAAATGTTCCCTTTGCCCATTCACTCTAAGGGTCTCTCGGTCAGGTATGATGGCGGAAAAGTAACAGCATCCATCGCTGTCTACCAACATATTTGTTGATATTTCCACTGAGAACCACCAAATGTTCCAACTCCTACACAAGCAGGCTTTAAGGCAGATAAGCATGCTGGAAAATGTAAGATTGGGAGGCAGCAGTGGAGGGTGGCCTGAAAAGATTGGAGGGGCTGGTTAGCTGCAGATGAGAACGAAGGAAAACAGATGACCCTTGACTGGGAACTGGAGAAAGCTGCAGACAGGGGAGAGCGCAGACAATTGCTGGAAAAAGTTAGGTTACAGAAACACAGCAGTGGGACCAAGACAAGGACTTCACAAACTGGCAAGCGCTGTCGGGAGATCCTGCCGTAAATAGACATGGAACAATAAGCTGGTGAGTAATCATGACACTGCATGGCATGTGTAATAGTGATCCAAGTATCCTCATGGGGCAGAGGAGATATAGATGCAAATGTCAATACCACTCTCATGTAAATATATGGTTACATTTTCCGTGTGTTAGCTAAGCTTAACATGAAGACTTTAAATAGTGGGAAACAGCTCAGTTATTTCCAAAGCTAGACAAATCCGGCTAGCAGCTCCTGTAAAGATATCTTAAAATTATGAAAAGACATGAGATTTTTTTGGGCAAAGAGTCTTTTTACTGTCAATATATTGTTCTTAAATTCCTGGAATGATTACAATTGATGAGATATCTGAAGGCATACTGATCAGAATTCAGCCAAAACACTACTGACCTTAAAAAGATTTCACATACATTTGTTCCAGAAAGGTAAAAAATTCCACTGAACTGGACGGCAGAGCAGAGTACTGAAAGTGTGTAGCTTGACAGCAAGTGCATAGGGAACATCCAGATTATAGCATTGTCCAAAACACAGTCTGAGGTCAGTGACCACAATCTGTCTTGCAGGCGACTCTGGACTCCCGGAGGATCAGGGGGGGCCTTGGCCTGCGGATACCCTAACACTCATATCCACCCTCTGGGTTTGTGCGTGTTGGGGTGAATCCTTCAAAAATAAACATGCAGCATGCTGTCATTGCATGTCAGCAGTTTAGCAAAGGCATCCTCTAAGAGGAAAGAAGGTTTGAAATGTTTTTGCTTCACCATACAGAATTCTGTTTCTGCATTCAGAGAGTGTCTGCTTCATTGAACTACCACAAATCTTTAATCAATACTTGGCTTTAATGGCTTTTAATTCGGGTTAACTTTCTATTCTCACTAGTGTCATTGTCCATGTTTTACTTTATTTTTTCTGTTTTGCTTTTATCTTACATTTTTACATTTTCTTTTTAAAATTGTTTTATTTTAACCTATTTTAATTTCTTGTCAGCTTTAACTCAAGGGAATTTCATTAGGATCACTGTAGATGTTTTCTTGTTCTGTATTTATTTTAATATTATTTTAATATTGTTGTTATGCTTTCTGTAAAACACTTTGGTCTGCTTTGTGCATGAAAGGTGCCATACAAAAAGTGTATTATTATTATTATTATTATTATTATTATTATTATTAATACCCGCTACAACTTTTTTTAAATAATGAAGTTCTCTGCTGCCATTACTACTCAAATATATATAAAATTGTGTATGAATATAATGTTTTCAATGAAGAAGCATGCTTATTGGTCTTAAGACATCTTTCAATACAACACTGGTTGCAAATGAGTGCCAAACAGGAACAGATTTGTCATGTTTTTAACCAATCTGTTTTCAATGGCATGGCCGATTATCAACATGTTGTCATTCCAAAGTCTTTATTCCGTCTGTATTTTTTCCCCACTATTGTCAAGTCATTATGTGGCACAGTTTGAGGAATAACAGCCTCTGACCCATGTTACACCTAGGGGGTCCACCTACAGACTCTACCAGTATTATTACCAGACAAAGCCCCTTTGACTGCGATCCTTGTAAGGCATCTGGTCCTCATTAAACTGTATGTCTTTGGCTTGTTGGGTCAAAGATGACATGTACCATTAAACACAAAACAAACTACACAGCCAGGGAGACATTATTAGCTCCCAATCTAAGTCAACAGCGTTGCCCTTCTTGACCTTTTTTACATGTTAACATTCACTGTCTCGTTTCATGTTTAATTTACAAACGCTTGGAGATGTTTCTTTCCTTTGCCTTCTCTTCTCTTGTCAAAACATTGCACTAGCCTGGCTTAAACCTGTAACCCAATGAGTCATTTAACATAGGACACGTTTACCCACAAGCCAAGCAATTGCATCACGTAAGAATTTATTTAAATATCAGTTGCTTTATAATAAATGTACCAGTAGCTCATACGTTCATAAAAAACCCACATTGGACATTACTCTTGATGTGACTACTTGAGGTACGAGGTATTTTCTCTGCACGCAGAACATGTATTCTGCCAACCGCAGGGCAGTAGTAGAACCCAACAGAATAATTTTACAGGATGTTTTTTGGATGTTTTAATTAGTTCTCCCTCGTCCATATGTCTGGGCTGGCTAGTGTGAGCTTAAACTTAAACACATGGAAATATGATTCCCTGATGGTATGCTTAATGATCCAAGTATGTTTCAAAATACATAGGGCTTTTGCACTGTGGTTTCAGAAAGCCGTAAAAAAAATTGGCATGCTGGTTCTTTATTGGCATTCAAGAGCTCATGTCAAGTTTGACCCACCACCACTGAATGCCAATAATGACAGCATGAACTTTTTACAGAATCAAAAACATGCCTTAGTCTGCGTTGTATTTTGAGCTTTATGAAAAGGGAAAGCAACCAAAGTATCTCATATAGTTATGTGCACTTTTGCTCAGAATGAATTATCTTCGTTGCCAGCCTGGTGAGCAATTCATATAATTTGTCATTATAATCATTTGCTTATTGATTTTAGCCCACAATGTCTGGGCAACATTGCAGAAAATGCATTGCTCCATTGACTTAATGCTAACTGCTGTACATTGTTTAATAATATACTGATATACTGCAAGTGGCCCTAATGGGAAAATGATCCCAGCAACAGTGGAACTAAATGGAGAGAAATCAGCTGTCAAAACTGTCAATGGTAAATGTCAGGTCCTTTAAGGTTCTCTGACTGAAACAGAAAGGTATTCTATTGGCTCATGATTTTATACCGTTGTAAAGAGTCATACAGGGACAAACCACTTATGGTAAAAGCAGTCGCCTACGAAGGGACAGACAATGGAAGCAAAAGATTGGTTACCTATTGTATCCACAACAAAATCTTAGTATGCTAACTTTTGAGAAAGGTTCGCTCTTAACACAACTGAGGCTGATGTCTTTGGTATGCCACTTAATTAAAAGTTAAGGGAAGTTATTACAACTCATTTTGAAGGGGCAGGAATGTTCTTCACACATTTCAATAGTTGAGACATTTCACTCAGACCAACTTTTGTGAGCCCTATGATGGAGATAGCAACTGACATTTCCATCCCAAGAGCCATGCCCGTAGCAAAGTTAAAAACCATTGCTCTTATGAAATTATTTTTAAATATTAAAATAACACACTTTATGCTATTCTGTGAATGCCGATAGATTCCCACCTCTCCTCCCACACAGGACAATGAAATATATATTGTACAGGGCAGATGGCAAGAAAATAAGTGTTAGAGAGAAGCCCCACCACATTGTGCACAGACAGATTAGCTTTATGTTTCATTGTTTTTTGGTCGATTTGATGGTTGTACAACAAGAGATCCCGCTTGAACTGATACATGTGCTGCACTCATGGCATCCGAGTCGTCACCCAACAAACCATATTTCCTTACAGGAATATAAACTGCCACTGTATTGACACTACCCCTGGATATGCTAAATATTACCTGATATCCCACGTCGAGGGGAACTGGTGATAGATGTTAGCAGACATCCACACTGGTTGTGCTGCATTACACATGCTGGCCTCATAATTTTCATGCCATCTGGCGGGAACCTCACTGTCCCCAAACACCTCTGGCACATTAGTAGTCCTCTCTCACACTAACCGAGGGAGAGCAGTGTGTGTATGTATGTGTGTGTGTGTGTGTGTGTGTGTGTGTGTGTGACATTCCTCTGAAGAATAAGAGTCAACAACGATGAGGATTAATCAAATGGCCAGAGAGCCCACCCCCAACAAAACCTGGCTCATTTCAGGTAATAGAAACACTTGTTTTTTAATCTTCATGTTTGTTGTCCTTGCTTGTGTGTTGCCACCCCCTCACAAAGTCAGCAGCATCCACTCATGTTGTGCCTAAACAGACCCACAATTGTTAGGCGTGGGCTAAAATTCCTGTTTCCAATGACATGAAGCTCAGAGCAAGTTCAATCAGGAAGACTGCCTTCTAAATTAAATCTCTGTCTCACTTGCCCAGCTGCCTCCAATTAGCTAATCAGGGGCGTCAGTCTTTTAGCTAACCAACTGCATTTTGCCCTGATTTCCAACAGCCAATCATCGCTGTGTGCACACAAACTTTAAATCTGTTCTCCTCTCTCTTGCCATCAACTGTCATTTTAAGTGTAATGGCTGCAACTCTTCTCCACCCCTCCACCTCCAGGGCCCAGGTTAAGCTTATCAGAAGTGATCCCCTGGGATGGGGGGTTTCCTATTTTATCCATAAGATACATCATATCACGATGTGGTCCAATCCCCAAAGACTGTTCACATTTCTACGGTCTTGTTTACATGTTAACAAATAAATCTCTCCTGATTGAGATAAAAGTGTAAACTCTTTCATGATTTTCAAAACATATAATATCTTGGAATATCTGTTTTTGAACTTCTAATACAGGTCTAAACGATGTGAAACAATGTGAGATGAAAGTCACTGTTCCATTGACTGAACCTTGGGTGCAGCTCATTCACAGTGTTCTCATTTCCTGTGTCTTGATTAACAGCGACAGTTCACAAAGTCACCGTAGCTTCAGGCGGGTTTTCCTCTGATTCCTTGGCCCAGTTAGTCACCATTCCTTCGACTAGTGCTTCAAAAGGTGTTTTCCCAGCTTTTCGTGCAAACTGTGATCAAAGACTGATCCCTTCCTATTCAAATCTACATTGCCTCTCATTAGAAATCTGCCATTGTGTCAATGCACAGGTAGTGTTTAGACTAGAATACAGTGCTGTTCAGGATGAATGTCTCATACTTTATGATGTGCTTTCACAGGTTAATATCAGATCAAGTATCTTTGGGCTACTAGGGGACATTGGCAACAAGCTTTGATATATCACCTGTCAAGTTCATATGGTGATCAAATGGTTGGTTGCTGATGTACAAATCCAGCAGTTAAGGAGCAATATTATAATGTATGTGCACCTGCCCACTACGAGTGTATGGTGACATGTCAGATTCAGCCATATGGAGGATAGAGTTTTAAAGCATACTATAATCTCTTGGTAAAAGATGCCTGCAATGAAAAACCACAATATACAATGTCATGGTCTCTCTTAAAATGATTCATATTTAGTGACTGTGTGGTGACTGAATGTATTTAGAATCCTAAATATTTTCTACTAATGGTAATTTTATCTTTCCTTCGCAGCTGCCTTGGCACCATTTCCCCTCGGAGATCAATGAAGTTCAATTTAATCTTCATAAAAACCTTCTTATGGAGTCAAGATGGTTTTATTCTACAGAGTAGGGATGAAGAAGTCTCAATAATACCCATTTGTAAGTCGTGTATAACTTACCTCGCCAGCAGTCATTGCGAACCTGAAAGGGAGGAAACTCACATATACTGAATTTGACGTAAATGAGGCTTGACTAAATAATTCTACTCGGCTTGCTTCATTTCCATCCAGAAACCTCATGGCCATTGTTATAATTCCAAACAGTGCTGTTAATCTCCTTTTGTGTTTATAGCCTATGGATACAATTTAAAGTGCATCATGGGAAATAAGTATAAGGTGAAATTCCCATAAACAGTGTTAGCGTTCCATCTCCAAACCTTTAACTATTATCCTCCGCTCAGATATTGCCTTTGTTGGTATATTGTGTTTTTTTCATCTTTACCTGTTGTCATGGAGATAAAGAAACAACTGAAATAATGTGCAGTGAAGTCATTTTAGAAACACAAACAAAGACATTCTTTACGTCATGAAATAAAAAATGATTTGAGATAAACAAAGCCCTTATTTAACACTGTTTATCTTAGTCTTTATTTTGTCACAATTGTATGTCAAATATATATACGTCTATATGACATATATTATATGACATATATAATTTCATTTCTTTACAATAGCGAAACAACATAGAGATGACACACTATTTTGGTTTCTAAGTAGAAGCTCCTTTTAAATAGTGGCATTTTTTTCAATACACTGTTTAAGTCAAGCTCCCACTCAAGTCACGGTTTTTGTTTTCCTTATTGAGTCACATGTATTCACAATGTGTGTTTGTTTGTCTTTGTTTCAAGTCTTTTGCAGTGTCAATATTTTTTCCGTCTGCAGAATTAATCTGTTCGTGTTCGTTTTAAAATCGTCGGCCATCTGTTATTGGTCCGTTTGGCCACAAAGATGCTGCCACCTGCTAACCATCTTGTGCCACCCGCAAAGGTATACAGTTATTGGAAACAGTGTTGTTGACGCTTTACAGAGTTAATCCAATCAGCTTGCAGAGGGTTTGGCATAAGCATTTCCAGTTCCTCTGCAGCTGGGTCCTTTGGTGGCCAAGGAGTAGTTTGCGCCTCCGTACACGAGGGACGTCTGACCTTGGCACCGTCCCTGGGTTTCTCTTTGGCCTGCTGCCTTCAGACCTCTGGTTACACCGCCTGTGTGCAGAACTCTGGCTGGATATTGGACAATTTTCCCTTCGGACTCCTGCACAGCTCCGGCCTCGAGAGTGTTTGTGCCACCGCGGTGGACCTCGCTTTGAGACCCTAACATTTTTATGGTGTTGGAAAGGCTTTTATGTTTTAATTCCTGCTCTATTTCCAGTGTAATTCCAACGGTTTGTGAGGAGCTGAGATTCTTTTCCGACCCCAGTGTGACGGTGATGGTGGCAGGAGGGCTAACACCGCGGGGCATAACTACAGGATCCAGAACCACAGTCTCACGGGGCCGAGAGGAAGAAGAGCTCTTGGGCATGGCTGTCTTTCCAGCCAGTGCGGGACGCCACTTCAGTAGCCCCCCTTGGTTTCGCCCACTCGTGAACACATTCCCCGCCTCGAGGTCACATGCTTGGAGAGAAGGGATGATTGGCACAGAACGGGTGTGCAGGGACGGTGGAGTGTAGGTTGTTCCCTTATCCAGGCGAGTGCTTGGGACTTCGGTCCATCCCTTTCTGGCTGCGAAGTTGGAGAGTGAAGTCCTGCTCAGGAGGGGGCCGACCTTTCCACTCCCAGAATCACACCTTTAGGCAGAGGAGAGAATAGAAATGGCAGGGTCAGATAGAGAGACCAAGTCATTTAAATTGTGACCTTTTCTGCAGAGACACTTATTTCCTAAGGGAGAGACAAGGGTGAGGAATATAAAACAGAGATAAACTCGCACTTCTTTTGTGCTTTTTCACAATTCCATTTCCCCACCAAATTATTATTTACGTATTGTTCTTTCATAATCTTGTGTAATTATTTATAATCCTCGGCATGAGCAGTCTGTATTGTCTCCGCATGAATGTTTAACTGAAAAATCCCTTCTCTCATGACTGCCTTATCGGAGATTTAAAGCTTTAGCAACACAGCTGCTGGATTCCTGACCGCAGCCTGTGGGAGTTTTTTGGGGAAAAAAATGGTTTTCTTGAACATGTGTGTTCTAATTTTGGATACATAATCTCACAGAAAACACATTGACCTTTTTTCCACCAAAATAGGCTCAAGTTCTTTAAATACAGTGAAAGACTGCTAGAAGGAGATGTACTTTATTTTTCCTGTTTTTTATGAAGTCCCTCTTTAAGACTCTCAAACCAGATTCGGGGATAGTTGGAACAGTGGAAAGAGACCGTTTTTTAGGAGTTCTGGCAGTTTAATTGAATTGTTTCCGTTATGATCAGCGAGTATATATTATTTTTGTCTGACTGTGGCATTGAGAGCATATACAGTATATTATTGAATGTTTTGCACAGTAATAGATAATTGTTCAAATTCATGCTTATTTTATTTCCTATGTATTGATGTGCCTCACATAGCATCACACCAGAAATAGGAAATATCATTATTGCAAATCTGATCTGGAGAGAACAAATACTGTTAGCACTGCAGAGCATGGGGTCCCGGAAATGAAGGCCAATTGTCACTGATAGTATTGGGTGTTTTGTCCAGAGGGGGGCTTTAGTCTGACAGGTGAATGTAGCTATATTCATGGGTGTGAGCATCTCAGCAGTATTTGGCATGAAGATGCTACCTGACTTCATGTATCACGAAGCATAAACGTCATGTTCAGTATGAAAGAGCAGAGAACTCCAGAGTCAAGTTGGTAAGTTTGTGTATGAGTTGAGTGTGCACAAGAGTTATTATTGTTACTGAATACTCAATTCATGTTTAGAATCACCCCGGCAAAGCCTTAGGAGACAAGCAGTTTTATTGTCAGCCTTCAGAGACTGTTTGTAGCATAACCAAGTTTAAATAATTGAATTACTTTCCCCTCTCCTCCCTTGGTATTAGAAGGGCAAATGCAAGCTGGAGGTAAATCCGGCGGATCAAAAAACATATCCAAAAATAACTCCCACAGCAAATTTGCCTTCAATTCTGTCTTTATCTGCGATGGGTAAATATATGTTTTGACAGTGGATAATGAAACTGACAGTCCTCTGCGGGGATGTGTTTTTCTCAAAATAGAAAACATGTCCACTTCTTTGTTTGCTTTGTTCTTTCCTCATTTTTAAACACTTTCCTCCGCACTCTGTGCCTCCATCTTTCCTCCGCTGCGCTCTCATCATCTCTGCACAATCTCCCTTCTTTCCTCACTTTCCCCTCTCTCGTTCTCTCACTCTCCTTTCCACCTCCCATTTCTCATTTCCAGAGATGAGAGTGTGTATCCATGGCAACAAGGGAGAGGTGGGGGCTGGAGGAGGTGGAGGAGGAGGGGGGGGACTGTAAGCTTGGTAGCTTGTTGTGTGGATGGTAAGTCGAGAAATACGTCATTTCAACCTCCTGAAGGTCAGAAAAATACACTCAACTGAAGAATCTGCAAGGGAATTATCAATGTCTAATGAGATCCAAAATAGTTTAACTGTACAAGCGTCTCCCCAAGAAGATCAGGAGCCCTCTTATTTAATCTCTTCTCCTAAACACTGTGGTAGGTTAAATTGCCTCAAGCTCACAAACGTCTGTGATTTGGAAAGAAACAAACAATTCTCATTAGTTTCTGTAGTCGTTTGTTTATTTGTTATTCTGTGTTTGTGAAAAGGGAAGCTGCTCCTCGAGGATCTCCCCGCACAACCATTTGAAAGAACTGCTGAGCTCCATGGAGCTTTGTTTAAAAATGTAAATTATGGAAATAGGTCACATAAAGGGGTTGGCAGCTTGCAGTGTATTTTACAAGCCACTGTAGCGCTCAATCAGGATGGGATGTGAAGAGAAACAGCACTAGACACTTCTAAGTGTGTGTAATGCACGAGGGACACTACTGCTTTAACAACAGACGCTCCTGATAACAGTGCCATCGCTCATTTGCACACACTGACAGCAAATTAGGCTGTTCCTGAGTCATATGCTAAATAGGACGGCCTTACTCAAGCTTAAAGATGCTCACTCCTGCATCTGTAAAAAAATAATCCAATGTTTGTAGTGTTACTTGTTTGAGAGGAAATGCAAGCGGGACTGCTTGACATTATTCATTATTCTACTTAGGGAAACAAGCATTTCAATGAACATTTTCAAGCTGTGATGTATGTTACTTAACAATCAATCTTATTCATCTGTAGGCAAAAAGAAAAGTTTTAACTGAATGTGAAATACTTTTGTTTCCACACGGATCACCTCCATCTTTGAGGACACGGGGTGAACACGGCTCTTTGATCACAAATGTGTCGGAGAAGGATTTCACATCACGCTATCTTTTTGAACCCTAGCCACTGAGCATTATAAGACTGTACTTTAGAAAATATGTAAGTTATTTTAAGCCCCCGGATAGCTAACTTTTTGAGAAACGGCTCTGCCAACAGTGCTCCCTGCTTTTAATGCCTCCTGAAACAGCGCCAGTAGACATGCTTCACTTGTGATAGCCATGAAAATAGGGCAGCTCGCTGTCCTTACTCGACATGAGGATGAGCATGTGGAGAACTCAAGATGTCTCAACGCCCGATATTAAGCATTTTCAATTTGCAGCCTTGTTTTAGAAGGCTACAGTCACAAAATGGCTCCATATTTATCTTGTAAATGGCAGAAAATGTAATTATTTATTTGATATGCCACCCACAAGGCTTCCACATAATGCTCATAATTATCTCAAAGCAACCCTTTCTGGACATCTTTTGAACTTGTGCATTATCTGGTAATTAGCTTTGGCGCCATTGTTATGCATTTAACCCTGATAAAGCCCCGCGGATGAAACACATTTTCATTCACAGCATCAACCCAATAGCTGGTATACGGAGGGATTACACTCAGACTCATTTCTTGGACTTCCCCGGCTCCATGATACTGTTGAGCGGTCCGGATCAAATGTGTTTTCCAAATTAATTGTGACAGTCCCAGTTGAAGGAGGGCACAGCAGATCTCATTTATTTCCCTTGATCAGATTTCATAAGCCAGTTCTCAGATTTGAACTCTGAGCATTTCAGTCATAAACTCCTTCTCCCCAAATTATCCTCCTGCCACTCAAAGTTAACCCCAGTTAGTCCGGGAGGTCAGTATCACTACACTGGCTGGTTGACATCAGCTTATAGAGGGCCAAAGAGAATTTCCTCAGGGAGGATACAGTATAACAAAACTAACCAAAAGGAAGAACAAACTTCACCTTCTTATGAACTCAATGTCTGTAGACTCATCCTCCTGCAAGTGTTTGTAGACGTGACCAGCCCCTCTGGATCCATCAATGAGATTGGTCGATATTTTATGTTTTCCTCTGGAAACGGGTGGGGTCCTGAAGTATATATTCTCCCTCCGTTGTCGGGAAGGGCTCAGAGAAAGGGAGCTACTCCTGTAACCAGAATGAAACCAGCAAAGAGTGAATATTACAGATTTAACACAGTACTTTAAAAAGTTTCATAAAATCAAACAGCACTCACTAATTCATTTAGTGTATCAAATCTATCTCATCTACTGTGTTCATTGATGTATAATTGACTGGACTGGATGGACGTTGCTGTTTGATGTTGGGTGTTGAGTAGGAAAAAAGCTTCATATTTCACACTTAATTTACTCGGGTGCATTCATGACCTTAGTATTGAAGTCTAAACATTAGAATTGGGTTGTGAAAAGAATAGTAATTTACCAGTAAGCAGTGCAAATGACACAGTGACAATGCTAACATGATGATGATTAGCAGGTAGATTCACTATGTTCATCAGTTGAGCCTGTTAGCATAATAACATTTGTTAATTAAAAAGACAAATAAAGCACAGCTGGGGTTCATTGCAGTTAGTTTTGCAGATACTGTGTTTGATCATAAATCGAAGAATTGGGGACATTTTGACCTGTTGATGGGGCTACTTTAAAGTGGACCTATCATGCTATATTTGAATAATATATTGTAGGGCCATACCTATATAAAACATGCCTTTGAAGCTTTTTTTTCAAAATACCAAACAGATCATGCATTTTAGCCATGCCTCATTTGCTCTATTCCAGCCCTGTTTTTGCAAGGGCTGATTCTGTGGCAAATGAGCTGCAGCTGGCCTCGCCCCCCCTGCAAAAGAGGGGGGCGAGGCACGAGCGTCATGTTACCATGCTGTTACCATGCCACGCAACCTCTCATTCCCCTGATAGGTGGAGAGTTGCCCATATAGGCGGAGCTCCTTGTTTCTGATGTCAGAGATATTTCAAATCTGGATCAGTCTGTATCAGATCCATTGCAGCCCCGTTTTTAGAGATTTGGGTATGGAGGAAAAGAGAGAGGGTTGTGTTTTCTGACACTTGGTGAGTTCCCTGACACACCGGGGACACATATTCATGTATAAAAGACGTACACAAGTGCATTTTGCATGATAGGTCCCCTTTAAGTCAAAATATCACCAACGTCATTGCAATGACTCCTCTTTTGACATTGAATATCTTTTACCACAAGATACATGTAAACCTCATGGCAGCTTTAGGAGAATACGTTAATCATTCATCCTCTGGGGACCCTGAATGAACATGAACAACCGACATCTGCAGAGCCACAAAGCTTTAATGTGATTCTGGCACAAAACACTTAAATGTTTCTCTTTGTGACCTGCCTGTTTGATTTCGACACTGTTGATGAAATAAATATGCAAGGGCACATTTCTTCCTTTTTCTACTCTCAACGAGAACAAAAATCTACATCCTGCTACCCTCTTTAAAGCCTGTGCTTCCTGCCGAGGCACACTGTTTTTAAATTGTTCTGGAGGCAGCAGGTGGTCGACTTCAAAGCACATCCATGCACTTCTGCAGCATTAAAGCCATGACATCAAATGTGAATCAAAGTTATATTTCACTATCAATACAGAGCAAGAGAAATACAACTCCCACAGAAGGTGTGGGATTATGAAATACAGACATATATCATTTTCAGTTTTATTTTTAATACATTTCAGCGTGGCAGCCTTTTTCATTACCTGCTTATGTTTATTTTATGAACAATAGGTTAGTGGATGTGCAAATATTTTCTAGCTTGTCCTTTACCTGAACTGCCACAATGCTTTTAATTCATGCAGCAAACTAAGCATTCCAGTAGACGACTGGTTATCAATTAAAAGCTTACCGCAACGCTGTGGAAAAATTACTCAGTTAAATCATAATTTCCAAATGTCCGTGTCTGTGGAACAATAAGCATGGCTAATGTCAGATCTAGAGTTTGCCAGCATTAGCGTATGCATCGTCTGATGTTGTAAAAAGTTGATATGAATAAAGCTGAATTATGTCATCTTTTTTGGCTATTAGTATGCAGATTTTGTTAATTAGGATTAACTGAAAGCTGGAAAAATCAAATATGTTTTTGTGAATGATATCACCAGGCGGTTGCAATTATTGAAAGTCAAATGTTAAAGGTCTGAAATTAAAAGGCCACGGCTTATCTCCATTCACTACAAAAATGTACAACCTCCTGATGTTAAATGGGTTTTGGTGGACTTATAAAGCAACAATTATAATGAGTTCTTCTATGTTTGTGCTTCTTTTAGACAGAAGAGACAGGGATATGGAGAATAACATTACAGTATGTGACAAAGTACAACACTTTTCCACAGAACCACATGTCAGCATGTTAAAAATTCATGCTCACTGACTCAATTTGTGCACATTGATTAGCTTACAATTTCCTCATAATCCAATCAAGACAATATAAACTTGGCAATTTATCAAATTCAACAATAGCACAAATGAAAACATTGATTGAGTACTGGCAGTGTGGTGATTATGCATCGACTTGGACGGAGCTATTTCCATCAGATTTAGCTGGCAAGGCAATTTGGAAATATGCTTGAGAACAGACTGAACAGAGAGAGCGGCACTGGCTAGTTCATTCAGTACTTACCAACATTGGAGATGAAATTGAAGATTTCTTCACCAAGCACTATTCTATATAGAAAGTGTCAATTCATAAATGCCCGAAATATGATGCCAGAAAAGTCAGTCTTTGATCGAGAAAAAATCTCAACAACCACTTGATGGATTGCAATGAAATGTTGGTTTACAGACAATGGGACTCATTCACAAACAGTACTTATGATGATGGCTACCCCCAACAATCTCTAGTACCATGAAATTGTGCAAATGCAGCCAATGTTCAGTGCTGAAAATCCTAAACTGAAAAACTTATTGTGGGCACTATCTCTCTCTTACAGCGATATAAACACTCTCTCAATCACAAACATCTACAAAAATGTATGTCCTTGTATAGGGGTGTAAGCTGATTGCTAATAGTGGGCAATTGCATGTCAAATAAAAATGAACCTAATTTAGTGACATTCAGTTTATGCAGTCGTAAAACTACATTGGCAATGTCACGTGTCGGGTTATTTTGCATGTGGAATTATTTTGTGTGCAAATTAAGAACATTTCTGAACGTTTTAATGAGAGAGGCCTATTTGTACAACTAATCTAAATGGCTTTTGACACTTTTAGCTCCACCATGGCGACAAACATACCCGCAAAACTATTATTCCCATTGGAGTTAGAAGTTCTTTCTGCATCATAATTTAAAACATGTTAGCCTGCTATGATAAGCGTTAAGATCAAAGCGCACACATGACTAAGTGCATCCCAACAGACTGTTATTCCTTTTGGTTTCAGACCAGGCTATGTATATATTTTCACTGATGTTATATGATGTCTTAATCGTCTATGCCAAATCCCAGTCCGACACATATACTGTGCATTCATGCATGTGAATCAATCTGCACATGCTCATACAAACCCCTGGGATACACAAGTAACATTTTGCAGCAATATTGATGGGCCCTATTGACATGCACTATTGGGCATTTCTCCTGATAGCTCAAAATATGGTCCTCTTTTCTCAGGTCAATAGCTGAAAGCATCTCAACATCATCCATCACCGTCTAGTTCTCCCCTGCCTTGTCCGACTCTGAGAACAGGCTGAACAGATGATTGACTGTCAGCTGCTCTCCGTGAAGCACCTGCAGGACACTGTGGGGATTAAAAAGCCAGCACCATCCCTTCAGCCACACATGACAACCTTTTGGACACAGCAGCAGCCCATTAAAACAGAGAACAACTGCCGCATCAGTGGAGGCTTCACTGAAGTTGTCATCATAGTCAACTATAGACATCTGAAATCCCCTTCTGCCTGCACAGACAAGCACACCCGCCTCTCTCTGCAAACATCACTGCCTCTAATCATATCCTGTACTGTCTGTTCTCCCGATAGTTCTGAAAGCTTATATAACACACCCAGCATGTAATAAGACCTTAAGTACATGTGTGGAGCCTTTCATTTTCTGAAAAGTTGCAGCTCTGAACCACAGATGCTTCCAGTGCTGCCTAAAATAGAAAAATATTACAGGAGAGATCGACATTTACCAGCAATCAATTAGCGATTTACCAACAATGAGTGGAATTGGTGCTAAGGGAAATATATTTCTGAGTAACGACATCTTGCACATTGTGTGACTGAATGTCATTAACTTTCAAATTGTGCCTGCACACATAATATCATCAAAGCAAATGAAGCTTTTCTGTAAACATCCCAGATATGTGTAGGACCATTGAAGCATGCTCTAAAACATCCCTGTGTTCTTCTGAGGATTTAAAATGACAGCAATTGATTCTCACTGCTGTGATCACAACCGTAAATGAGATTCGTCCCTGCAAAATGTAGTCAATTCTGTTGGCTTTTGCTGTCATTTAAAGGCTGGCATGAGGGAAAATGTGTCTGATCAATGTTTAACTCTGCAAATTCAAATGCACTTCTCTTCCGTCTCCTCTTGCCTTTCAGTCTGCAAGAAGTCAATTCCGAATTTGCCTGAGCACACATTTAATGACTCATTTTTTCTACCCGCCATGTCAATAAAGACATCCTTTTTTCCAACTATATTGAAAGAATCTAATATAAATGTAATTAAGCAAGCTAAACCAATAATCCTCCTATAAAACGTGTGATTCTGTTATGCACACAGACAAAGCTTGCAATGTATCCAAGATGTATATTAATAGGGTGGCTCATGATTATAATCACCATAAATCACCAATTTTACAAATGATCTGTTTATAATGTGCTCGGTATTGTCTCCCGTGTGATGATTTCATTTCTCAATTGGCTGCCTCTTGTATCTGGATTTAGCGAGAGGTATGAAACAGGAAATAAGAGGATGTCACATGTCACCTGAAGCGTTTCCCTTTAGACAGCGCTCTGCTGAGAAGAGGGGGGGCTGCTGTCGATGTGCCCGGTGCCACGCTGCTGCCCTTAACGGACGATCCATGAGAACTGCATCCCTGCAAAAATGAAGACGAATAGTACATCAGCAGGTAATAAAACAAGGTAATTGTGGCTTCAGGATGTATCTTCAAAATGATCGTTGAACTATGTGACAGACATTTTGTTTCTTTATTGCAGTTGCATTCATTTGTTATAAAGATCGCAATCAACAACAAGACAGTCTGGTGTAAGTGATTATGTAAGTCAACAAAGAATATAAGCTGTGGGTATAATACATAATGCAGGGGATATATATGTGGCTTAACAGCGAGTCCCCACTCAGGTTTGAGTCCCCAGTCAGGATGTTCTCCCCCCTCAGTGAGGCAGAGTGTCTTTAATTACACTTTACATTTTAAACTGCAGATTAAGAAGGGACGCTTGGTGAATAAACTCCAGCTTGGCCCTCATTGCACTCCTGCCACACTAAAGAATTAATCCCACACAAGATTACATTAATGGTTTCCTAAAGAATCTTCCCCCTCAATTCTTTCCCTTTATTATGATCAAAACGAACACCATTATCTCACAACAGGCCCCAGACAGCGCTCTGGCACAGCAACCCTGAGAGACCCCCTCTGAGAGTCATGAGATAATTCGGTTTTCCAGTTACAGTATTTCCTCTGCTGCCCTTTCTCTCTCTCTGATTTTACATCATTAAAGCAATTGCATGTGACTCAGAGCCAGTTCAGGGGGTCCATGCGTGATAAGCCTCTTTTTCTCCCATATACCCCTGACTCCCAGAGGGAGCTGTTACTGCTGTTGACAAGTTGTGCAAGAAAATGGGATCATTTTTGGCCACCCTCTCATATACCCTGCAGGTGGAGAACGCCTCACTTTCTGGATCAATTACAGTGGCAAACTTTCCCAGAGGAGGTTATCTATGTCCGGGGATAAAATAAATAGCTTGTGGCAGACAATGGCAGATCTGTGTGGCATAACCCATTTCACTTGTTCCCTCCTATCTCACTTTTGCCTTGTTTTATGCCACTTGTGAAAGCCTTGGATAACCACAACGCGACGGAGATTTATTTCAAGGAGAACCAAGAAAAAAGAAAAGCCTGAAAGAAACAGAGAAAAATCTATCAATAAGTTGACTATCAACTACATAAGAAGAATGGCAAACCAATGCATTGAGAGCAGCATTGATCCTCCTTGGATTACCATCAAATCACAGATCCTGAACCCGGCATAATGGGATATTTGACCATTCTTCATGAAGGACATTCCTTGGGCACAAACCAGCAGCAGATGCAGTTTAGTGCTCCAACCGAGCAACGTGTAAATGTGACTAACACTGACAGCTAACACAGTTTCTGTTCTACCTGAGCAAAATGTTAATCGGCTGTTCTAGAATTGTACATTGCCGACATGCACATTAGCATTATCTTTGTTGACAGCGTTATTAATTATCAAGCTGCAGCGGCCTGTCCTTTTATTAACGGATCTACCTACAGAAGCTTTCATACAGTATCATCCCCCCTGCTGTCACAACACTCTGAACAACTGGCTAATGTGGTTAATCTCTCATGGCACTGTGCCTTAAGGTTTTCTTTTTAAAGCAACTTTTTCAAGAGGCATAGTTTCATGCACACAAACTTCAGCTCATTCATATTTGATACTTTCTCATATTTAAAACAATATTCAAAAGGACAGCAGTTCATCCCCAATGCCTGTTTATAAAAACCTTTCACTTGAATAGATAAAATAACATAAATATATTCTGATAACATATTCTCAAATAACATTAAAAAGCCTTTGGTTTCTAAGAATGTGTGCTTTCTTGGTGTACTGCAAGTCATGTCTGGTAGAAAGATGACCTCAGAGTGTAAAACGACTTTGGTCAAAACAGAACAAAGCCTTGTGGAACCCTAGAGCGTTGATTAAAATATTCTAATGTCCTATTTCTGTGGATTTTGGTACACAACGCTTTTTTCTATGGCCCTTACCGTTCTCTGAGCACATAAAGTATTCATAAAGCCTAACATCATTCCTGAGGGTGACCCAGTCTCTTAGAGTGAGGCTAGTTAGTAAGTTCCAGCTTCCGGCTGAAGGGAATTGAGTTCTTCTCGTCTTGTCCTTCCAGCATGTGTGCCCCTATTCCTTCATGTTGGTGCATGTCTGTTTTGGTGCAGTGTGTCTCATCGGGGCATACCCTATCTCTTTTTATTTGACACTTCTATGCCACAGAGATGTTGATAACACAACTCTCAGTCGATTGTGAGTTATTTAACTATCCAATTTTCCTTAAAAGTTCCCATAGATGACTCATATATAAAGCAGTTTGCATGGCTGCGTATATTCACTTAAGTGCAGGAGCGTGTGCAATTAACATGGCTATTTAAGTTTGGATGTACAGATGGAGGGAACATATGTTGCACAGGAATACTCCAAGATGTATAAATAAGTGTAGGTATTTGTGCTGACAGATGGAAGAGAATCATATAAATGTGCTAAAATGCTGCACGAGGCGGGGCATGTGGGCAGAGAGGTCAGGCGTTAATGTATAGGTTAAGGTTAGAAAACTGTTAAAATAACTATACTTCTACGGGAAGACTATTGGTAGAGGAATGTGAGAATTTGGCGAGGGATATTGTCAAATATCTGGAACAAACTACCAGAAACCTGCAACTCTTACAACTTTTAAATCCATGCTGAAGACTTTCTTTTTGCCGCAACTTTTAATTGAACTATTCACATCTTACACTTTATTGGGGGGGTCTGGGGGGGTCCGAAAACCAGTCAGTTTTAACCCTAACCCTAACATGTCACCCATTGAGCATGTTTGGGATGCTCTGGATCGGCGTATACGACAGCGTGTTCCAGTTCCTGCCAATATCCAGCAACTTCGCACAGCCATTGAAGAGGAGTGGACCAACATTCCACAGGCCACAATCAACAACCTGATCAACTCTATGCGAAGGAGATGTGTTGCACTGCGTGAGGCAAATGGTGGTCACACCAGATACTGACTGGTTTTCGGACCCCCCCAGACCCACACACACACACACTACTACACGTACTACGTACGTACGTACGTACGTACGTACGTACGTACGTACGTACGTACGTACGTACGTACGTACGTACGTACGTACTACGTACGTACGTACTACGTACGTAGTACGTACGTACGTACGTACTAGTACGTACGTACGTACTACGTACGTACGTACGGTACGGTACGNCACACCTGTGAGGTGGGATGGATTATCTCGGCAAAGGAGAAGTGCTCACTATCACAGATTTTTTCAGATTAGTGAACAATATTTGAGAGAAATGGTTATTTTGTGTATGTAGAAAATGTTTTAGATCTTTGAGTTCATCTCATGAAAAATGGGAGCAAAAACAAAAGTGTTTTTTGTTCAGTTTAAATAAACTTGCCTTGCCTATAGTTCATGGCTGTAGAGTAAAAACAATATAGATTAAAGTGCAGGTGCCCATGTGTCTATTTTAAAAAGGGTGCCATAAGTTTCGTAATCCGAGTTGGTTTAGACTCTGCTGCAGGAGGCATTGTGTAACAATGATGTCAGCATATAGGTCTATGCATTCTCTGCACACCTAGACGAAAAGGTCTTAGTTTACAGCGCTTGAGCTCAGGGAGTGCACACATTTTTCGGGAGGTTAAAGATACTCGAGTAGCACATCAGTTTATCATAGAGGGGTGTGGAAGACACTCAAATGGTCTTTAGTTTCATCCTCCCCTCTGCACCTTCCTCGACAGAACCAGCCTGTTGGTCACGGCTCACCGAGCTCATCCTCATACTTACAGCCTCGGAAGAAAACCACTGTGTTCTGATGGAGGGTAGTTATGCAGCAAATGTTTTGAGCCTCTTTGAACACTGTGCTCTGTTCTTCTCTAGACTTGTTTTCCCTTGTACATTTTGTCAGTCTAAATCACCCTTTAAAGGAAAACCCAGAGAACTTACTGCACCACCCACCACGGCACATGTCTTTTCCCTACATGGTTGAGAGTGGGTGGAGAAAATCAGTGGTGTGGGGTCGCTGTGTCAAATCTGTGGAAAAATGGGTTTCACTTGTTAATCTTTCCTCAGTCTGTGCAGCCCCTCCTGGGTGGTTCTAGTGATCGTTCACATCCCACCTTAAGCTTCCCTCACATTCTTCTATTATAGCTTGTGTTTCCGTGTTTTGGTGTTATCACTGTCTTTTAGTTTTGTCTTCCACCTGGCTTCCTCCGTGTGTCCAGCTCTGAAAGCATTTTCTGGCTGGATATGGGGTTTCAATGCATGCTGAGCCCTTATACAATCCTGTCACCATATTCTCACAGCCGTGGTGTTAATATAATAGCCTGCTATTGTGCAATGGGACAATAGCCTCTGACTGAAATACACTAAACTTGGCGCAGATGTGCTGAGGCTGGTTTTTGTGTCAGTGGAGGAGTATATCTGTGCAGAAGTGAAATCATGTGCATGTCTTATTATGAAAGCATTTCTACTTGTCATCAGTTACCCAACTTTAAAATCAAATGGTGTACGACTTTTTATCTGTCACCTGCTCAAAGCCATAATTTGCAGTGTCACCCTGATAGCATTATATCTAGTATATAGGGCTGCTTGTTTGGGTGGGTAACAGTGGACTCTGTTGAATTATTTAACAGTGTCCGTAAGACTACATTTGGCAACTCATAAATAGCAGAACAAGGCCTAACCTGAATGAGGACAGCAACAAACACAACTGTGTCTAAGGTAAACGTGAACGTTATCAAATGGGACCACCCTCTGTTCTGAATCCAGTAAAGTATGTTATCTCCCTGCCTACACACATACATATTTAAGGGAGAGTCATGCAAATTGCAGAAGATGTGAAGTATTTATTTATGTTCTTGCAATTTGTGAGGGTCAGTGACATCTGGAGATTTCCACATCTTTGTAGAGCAGGTGTACATTAGCATATGCATATGGTAGCAAAGCAGTGGTGCGTATAACTTCCTCAAACAATGAGAGGGATGCACACTGAATCTCAAAAACAACAAATAGCATTTGAGGAAGAAGAAAAAAAACATTCATGTAATATGCGAGCATTTTCCCTCACACCCGACCAAAGAGGGTGCATTCAGGGAAGTGCTAATGCGTTATGGCAATTTCTCTCTTTTGATGAGATCTTTATAAGTGCGTTAGCTTGGGATTCTGAGAAGAGATCAGCATTATCAGAGCCATCTCCATCCTCCACCTGCTCTGCTGTGAGAGTCTGGGTCAGTTCTCTCTGCTGCAGCGGTGGCTTTTAATTAATTTCAAGACACTTTTTCTTTCCACACCAAGCCATTCATTTATTTCCCTTCACCAGGGTGTGACTTGGTGGTTTTTCATTACGAGGAACAGCTGTTCAAATCGAATCGTTCTCCTTACGATGATTTTGATCTCTCGTCAAATGTTTGATTCTTCATTAATAAATAATTTAATCAGACAATTTAGTTTTTCTTATCATTTTCTGAGCTGAGGTGACAATTACATTTGGCACAAACCTCTACATCCTGCAGACATTTTTTAACCTCTGTTACAAAAGGTTTTTCCGTTTGCTAAGTGTACAACCAAGTATATGCACCAAAAATACAGTTTTAGCACTCGCAGTCGTAAAATACCAGAAGTAGTGTGTCATTTAAGAGCATTTGCCTACTATAGAGTACTGGTGCTGTGCTTACATGTCGAATTCAGGGACCGTGACAAGCCACAGAACTTCCAATCTACAGTTTTTCACAGTAATGACAAGCAGATTTTCCTGTATATTCATTTGAAACTCTAATTCCCCACTGTCTCTTAGCCCGTCAGACACGACTGTGAACTTAAAGGCTTGAGCCAGTAGAGAGATTATTAAGAAGCCCCTCATACATCAACCTGTCAAGCACTCTAAACCGTTTTTAGAGAAGTACTATACATATTAAAATGATCATAATGATGATAAAGAAATGACCAGGAAGTAAATCAATATCAGGTAAAGACTCACCTTCTGGAGTTGAAGGCTGTACTGGAGCCTGGGAGCAGATTTGGACATGAGGCCAGAGGCGTTGACACTGCAGTCCCTCAGGCTGCGGCTATCGGAGAAATGAGCCTGCAGTTTTTCCCTGTGTCTTCTGCGGACAAAAACAAGAGCAGTGAGAAAGAGGGGATCGTGAAGAATACAGAATAGGCTAAAATTAAAATGACCATGGCGGTGAACTACACTATTAGCAGTTTGCTGAGGTCAATGTGTTTCCTGCCTTTTCTGAAATGATTACACACTCTGATAACGTCGTTTGCTTCAATCATTGATTCTTATGACCCACTTGACCCGCTCTTTAAACACATATGTGACAACAATATTTATTGAACCGATGGCTTTTCATTCCTGACACATCATTTGCTGTTTGTGTGTGAAAACAGCCACATAATAACTCACACACACATAACATATCTTAGGGCGATACTACAACGATCTAACAACATGTGTCAAAAATTGTTAATGTATGACGGCCTTGAAAGGTTAAGGAGACTGAGTGGCATTGAACTTGCAACCCAGATGTGGACTTTTTTTTTTTCGGGAGCTGTAACAGTAAAGGTTTGATGGTGTTTAAAAGCGCTGGTTACAGAAATAGCATTAGGAGAGAAGATGTCTTGCACAAGTGAAAATGTAATTAAGTCAATGTACCATGAAATGTCCATTACATGCCTTTGTGATAATATTCTGAAAAAAGAACAAAAACAAGACTGAGATTTTCCAGAAATACCTCCGGAGACTCAAGAGCTTCGAACTTCACTTTGAAGAGGGAGACTACGAGAAACAGTTATGGCTGGATATTTTAATAATGCATTCATAATGGAAAGCTGCGAAGTGAACATGTCAAATTAATGGTGCCTGTTAGGTGTATCCATTTAATACTGAAGTCTTAAGCAGACTGTCCTGCTTCCTACAGGAGATAACTGACATTTTTTCACCCGTACAGTATAATTGCCTGCAGTCCATTCCATGATTAGAAATAAAAGGAACTCTTATGAAAAAAAAAATGGGACACGGAAAACTAAATTGGCATCCTAAAATAAACAAGACAGTGTTTTTTTTTTTTATCTTGTGATTAAACTTTGATTGAATAAAAAGAAGAAAATAATTGATGCTTAAGAATCTCAAATTAGATGTTAAATTGCCATTAAATGATCATTCTTAAATACCGGCTTGCTAAAGTATACTTTATCTGCAAATGAGGCTGCAGGCTAAATTCTTCCAGATTTAAAAGAAGCTCATATTAAGAAAAGAAACATAAAAAATGGATGTTGTTGTTGGTTACTAACTACTTAAAAACAGTATCTAACAGAGAAAGCCGTAAAGGAAGAATTTGCTGGCTTTTCCTGGTCATTTCAAGTACCTTCAATCCACCATCATTTTCATATATAAGCTTACAGTAGTTATTACTTAGCTAATTTCATAGTCTTATCCATGACAATCAGCAACTGATGGTGGATATTTCACCCACTATGTGGTTCTATGTATTTCCCATTCTGTATCCTGCATAATTACTACAAATTATAACCATTCATTAACTTGGCTTTGATTTTCATATATTTTTACTGTTTGAAAATGTACAAGTTACTTTTTTTTATCTCTTTCTCTTCTGTATTAAACACTATCAAGGAAGCACTACTGGTTAATCTTCTCAGTGGAGTACTGATGCAAAAAGCCTGAGGAGCAGAATACACTTAGGTTTATTGCATGTAAAGCTACACTGTCACCAAACATTCAGGGAAACTAAATTCAATTCAACAACGACTATGTGTTTGGATAATTTCCAGTACATTTATTCTACTGCTGAGCCAGGACTCTCTGGTCATGCTGTCCGACAGACGCTTCTTAGAGCACTCCAGTACTGAAATGAAACCCATTTTTGTTTATCAGGACCAATTTAATCAACACTACATTAACTCCCTTTTTACGCCGCCATTACTTTTACTTTGTCTACATTGGTTTTCTTTATTTTTCCTTGCAGTGAGTAATTTACTTTGGCAGGCTGGCTTTCGTGCTGCCTGGTACCCCTCTCACCCAGTCGGGAACGTACGCACACGCACTTAGTGTCTAATGGCTTTTTGAACATGGTCTAGCTCTTGCCCTATCTGTGTATTTCGTTTTGTGAGGAGCATTTTGTGACACACCTGTTCTCGGAAACCGCTTTCCGAATAAATCTTACATGAGTATGTGTCCCAAATGCATCCTACACAATTTGGATTTGATGCCCTGCTAAAACATCCTCTAGCTGACTCACACTTAGAATTTCATCGGGCTCCATGCCATGATAGTGAAGTGCTCTTTCTGCACAGCCGGGGGCACACTCTACTAATGTGGTGCTGGCTGGCATGTGGCATCACTCACTTGTTGCGCCGGTAGAGAGCCATACATGCCACTCCAAGAAGACAGATCCCTGAGGCAATGCTGAAGATGGACAGCACCTGCCTCTGGTAAGTGTCACCACTCTCTGCGGAAGGAAAAAAAACACAGTTCAAGCCATTGAATTTGTTCTTTGACACAAAATATATGGGCTGTGATTGATCAGGGAGAAAGAAACAGATCAAGAATCAACATACTGAGCTCACACGAACAGCAGATGGACGCTCAAAAACTGCCACATACACACACATCCACCCACAATCTGTATTAGCATAAAGCGACCGATGCTGCTGTCAGTAAATGTCAGTGTTTGAGCATGGGATGGCGACAAGGCAGACACAGGCAGGGCTCAGTGACATGTGCTAACTGAAGTGTGATAATCATTTCGTTCAGACAAAACCCAGCAGGCAACCCCGATGGACTGTCTTGCACAGCAGGGGCCACCCCGTGCATGTTTTGCGCGCGTGCATGAGCTGTATGTGTGTCAGCATATCGGAGACTGATGGCGACAGGGAATTAGCAGCAAATGAGCGCTCCCGGAGCTTCTTGTCAGACCCTTGTACATCAGCAGCAGAGGCTTAAGGTCACAGGCAGCTGGGACAAGTAGCAGTTGATCCCAGCAGATATCTGTCTGACAGAGCAGATGAATTGTGGTTGTGCACAACTTACAATGGTTCCACACGCAGAGTGTGGAGGCACTGCATTCAATCACATCGTTTAGTGGTCAAAATAAGCACAAAAAATACAGCTCATCTAGTTGGAGGAACCTCTATGTCCCGCTGAAATTCATGACCTCATCACTGTAAAACTGAAATCTGTAGGTGAAGATTGTTTTCTGTTTGTAGGCAATCATGGTGGAGCAACCTGTGCATGAAGGCAGGTACACAATCTTTGTGAAGGCCAAAAAAGACGGAACTCGCCGAAAATGCAATCTCAGGATCTATTGGATATCGGTTTTGGTTTTGGTTTTGGCAAAAATCATTTGTGAACTGTGTGTAAACTGGCTACTCGTGAAAAAAAAAACTGGGTACAGACGTCATCTTTCAACTCCATCCTCGCGTCTCAAGTTGTTTGAACATTAACATTTAGGACGTATGGAGTAGGACGTTTTGGCCCGGACGTCTGGCGGCTACATGGAAACTTCAGAAAAATCTCGGAAGTTCCCCAAACAAGCCTAGATAGCAACATTTGATTTGCGAAAGATCTTGCTTGATTCCCTTCCTGGCAATCAATTTGGGTTTCACAAATCAAGGGTTACTATTCTAGACTCGAGCGAGGCCTGCAGGGGCTAAACTGTCACAGAAGGGTAGAGACTTTGTTCATGACCTTCAATGCAACCTTCTGTGACATTACTCATTCAATCATAAACAATAACCCCCCCTGTGTCTGATTTCTACACCTTGACAACCGCAGGGTGAAGTGCAGAAACATCCCCACAACCTGTTCATGACCTTTTAATGTCTTGTCTGTGGCTTTTGATGCTGTCAACAGAGAACTTTCCAGGGATGTCTTCTTCATCCTTGCTTGTCTACTCTTGTTTATCCACTTCGTCAAATTCTATTTTTAAGGGACATTTGGAGAGCTTCCTGTGTTCAAAGCAGACACTGGAGTGCTACCAAGTGCGCGATGTCTTTCCTCTTTTATCTTTTCATTTTTCCCTCTGCATTACAGAACATCAATGCTGCATCAACACATTCAAGGGGGTGTAACTGAGGTCAAAAGGGAGGGAAAACCTTTTTAATATTAGAACACTTCTGGCAAGATAGCATCTGAAAACATCCTGGAGATACAATATGTTGAGAAATACTGTATATGTATACATCATACAGTAAGTTCAAACTGCCCACTCAGCTCTTGTGGAAAGGAGCCAGGATGGGTTGAACATTTAAGAAATGGTGCAAGCGTGGCCGTGACCCTCTATTGCTTAGTTTACATATTAGTTTTAGACATATTTGTATTTTTATATTTGGGATTGTGGGAAACGGTATTTCGATCGCTCTGTCTGTACACACAATAAAGTTGACTTTGACTTTCACTGGCAAACTGTGTGGTTATGTGAATGATATTGGGTTGAAAGTAATACTTTTTGAAAATGTGGCTATTTTTGTTAGCAATTTGTGTTGTTATTAACTCATTTAGTTAATTGGTGTTCTGAATTATAGTCAACACCAATATTCATATTTCAAGGACAATATGTAAACATCAAAATGTTTTCATCTGAGATGTTTATAAAATAGTTGTGATAATAGTTGGGCCAGTTCATTTTCCAGCCGAGAAATACACTTTTATCCAACATGAAAGTCATTTTAAATGTTAGTTTATTTACTACAATTCACATTTTTAAGTAAATAAAACCACAAACGAGTCGATGTAGTTAAAGTTAAATAGTATATGAATGGACTCAAACATCCTCATATATATCTGAGACCTCATCCAACGACAGACCCCCACCCGTCGCCTCAGGTCTGCTGAAGCTAACCTACTGCAGCCCATCAGGACAAAGCTCCGGACCTGGGGTGACAGGGCCTTCGCAGCAGCCTCCCCCACACTCTGGAACTCCCTCCCCAGCCACGTCAGATCCGCCATCACTCTCACATCATTCAAACAATCCCTCAAAACTCACCTTTTCACTCTTGTCTTCAACTCCTAATCAACTAACCCCTTGCCCTTATTCCTCCTACCTTAGCACTTTCTACTTTTGTTGTTATTTTGTTTTACTTGCTTGTAAGCACTTTGAGCACCAGGAAAAGTGCTTTATAAATGTAATGTATTATTATTATTATCTGCAAGCATTATTATTATTATTATTATTATTATTAAAGCCCTTTTGGTCCATAATATCAGCACTTCTGGCAGGCTCTATTGTACATAATAGGACATAACACTTCCCATATTTGACACTTATATTATAATACTCCTAAGTGGTGGAGCTGTCAACAAGTTCCTGACTTGCAGATTCTTGTCCCTCTGTAATTTGTCATAAAGGGACCGCAGTGAATGTCCTTAAGCTGCACTTTACACATCAACGACAGAAGTTGCCCTGTTTACAAGCAATGTGTCACTTGTATAGCCGTGCCCCTGTAAAACCTGCAGCCTCTAACCATCAGTGAAATAACCTCTTGACGTTTCCATCTTCGAAAGATATAGGAAATATCTTCCCCTGCTGCAGCATCATCTGTGCTCATCCGAGGCACCACCTGAGACGAGCCTATGCCTTTTTCTTTTTTGAAAGATGAAATAGGCCTTTTTTGGAAATCTGAACATGAAAACAGCTGTCTACAAAGCTGTGCTGAATGGCTGTGAGGACAAACCAGCATGCAGTCTGTGCATAAAACCATTAAAGGCCTTTCATGCCCGATGCCTACAAGGCATTCTTGAAATTAGATGCAAGAGAGTGGAGGGAGACGGAACGAACTGAACAGCCTCAGCTATATCGGCTAAGCCATGTCATATTGACACGAGGACAACACAATCCCATATGGCCACCTATTCTATAGCAAGCACTCTACACATCACCATAAAGAACTGCTATAATGAGGAGCATGCTAAAGTATCCATGACAAAATTGGGTATTTGGCCTGAAATACACAAGGGCACACTACTCTAGAGACAGGGGGGAAAAAATGCAAGAAAATCAAAAGACAAGATCCTATTTTCTGCACTCAATCCCACTCCAAACAGAGCTTTGCTATTTTCTCACCCACTGTTTCAAGCGATCCTATTTTAGACTTAGAAAAACGCTGACTATAACAGGTTTGAAGAGTCCCATTGCTAAAGCAGAAAAAAGAATGGAACACAATGAATAAGCAAGTGAGCCCACACAGAGCTTTTAAACACCAAAAAAACTGCCTGCCCTTCTGTCTGTCATCTGTCTAGGTATCAATCGATCAGTCCTGTTCTCATGTTATCAAATGCATCCGCCCACCTGCAGCAGCATTGTGGACTCATTTAGCCCCCAAGATTAAAATCACTGAATTGAGTAATGCTGTGCGCAGGGCAGGCTTCTTTCTTTCAAAGCACCTTCTATTTCCTGGAGCAAGTGTGTGACGTGACAGCGGTGTATGAAGCTGCGTTAATGGAAAACTTCTCCGCATGCAAATGTTTGTTATCATGTACACACAAAAGGAAGCCAGAGAGCGTGGAAAAGACCGAAAAGATAAAGTGGAAAACGGTAGGAGGGCGTTGGATGCTGTGTGTGTGTGTGTGGGGGGGGAGAGGGAGGTGAGATTATATATTCCCTCTGGAGAAAGAACAGTGCCATTATTAGAGATAGGGGATAAAGATGTGTTAACCCCCTTGAGGGTTAAAATGTATCTGAAGGAATATTGAATTACAAAGGGGTTAAACATTATTTCCATTATTCAATTTAGAGAATTACTCAGAATGTGTATAGGCTTCAGATAACTTGGACAATTAATTGTTCTAAACAGATATAGAATTGACTGCTAAACACACAATCATACATGAACTGCCGCGGTGCGTCTTATTTGCTTCCCCTTCGTTACATCACTCGTCTCTAACCGCACTGTTCTAGTTCAGACAGAATACACCTAATTCATCAGCACGGTGTTTCCATGGCGACTGGCCCGCATTAATTTCCCAAGGTGAGTGGCCTTGTTGTGCTGGATTGTGTGTTTTGTATGTGGTGTTTTACAGACGTACGGCACATTAACAATTGAGTACTCCACATAGACAGTGTAAAGTTGTCTTACCCATGAACTCAATCCCAAGTTCATCCGCTGTTCCATTCAAGGCCAGGCAGCATGAGGAAAAGGGAGGGAACGGGTACAAAAAGGGGGAGAGAGAGAAAGATGGGAGAATAAAACAGTTACAACATGATGCGCCTGTATCTTGCTCAGAATCCACCTTAGGGAGGGACACATGCTGCAACTAGAACATAAAGTTGGTTTGACAGTTTACTCTGACATGTCTCTCCCTTGTGCAGCAGGTAATGAGCCAGCCAGCCCCAGAAGCTCGGTATGCTTCTCTGTGATACACTCTTAGCCTACAATGGCTTTGAAAACAACACAGATAAAGGGGCTGAGAGGATTAGAGGAAGGATCGTGAAAGTCACATTTAAAAAAAACGACATATCATATAGCTTTTTGTCACTGACGTTGCTTAGCGAAAGGCGGTTGTATTGATTTACGCTTGAGGCATGGCAGTAATTGTGCTACTCTGTCTCCAAGCATAGCTTCTCAATATTCACAAGCTGGTTGCTTTAAGATGCGCCGCGCCAACACACACGTTCACATGCGTCACACCCATAGGCATACAGTGCTTTCCACTCTGTGTGTATGTCTTTGTCTCGCACATACACCCCCTCTCACACTCGCAGACACACACAGAGCCTTTCTTCATGCAGTTAAGTCTTTCTTCCCAATTCCAGTGCTGGGGAAACAGATAAAAAGGAACCCTCGTGTTCCTTCCATCCTGACAGTGCCCCTTTTTCATGTCACTGTAATGTAATCTCATTTAAATTAAAATGAAACCCTCACTAGTAATTGCTTTTCTGACAGAGGTGGTCTGAGTTTTAAATAGAATGTGGCTTGCCAAGCTCCTGACAGATTATGTAGTGGACACTCTCCAAAAAAAATAAAGAGGCTAACACAGAAGAAAAAAATTAACATCTGTTCTCGGATGCATTTTGATTGTACCAAGGGAAAATCTTTCAGTGCTGTGGCTTTGTGAGTTGGGGGGAAATAAAAACACCCCAGAGATTGGAGTGGGGTTCAAATACAACAGAAATAAACATTTGGATGAATGGATTATAATCATTTTACAAGCTTATCTCCCTATATATTAAGTGGTCTGATTTAAGGAAAAATACAATTTTAATGGTCATAGTTGAAAAAATACACTTAATGAAATTAGGATATTTAGAAAAGTTTTTTTTAAAGCTAAAACAATTATATTTATTTCAAAGCCAAGATTTGAATGTACTCTATTGCTGCCTCACAGTATCTGGCTGTGGTTACAACAAGCCTGCATAACATGTCTGAAAACCTAAATAAATTATACCATTAACAAATGAATTAACATTTGTATTCAAATAGAAACTAGGTGTCATCATGTTTTACTGAATATAATGTCGGTTCATAATCTCCATATTCATCCCCTGCAGTCTCAAGGGTTATTTAACAAATGTCAGCATTTATTACACGCGAGTCATAACCAAGTCTGAAAACAATTCATATATGAAAGATTCAAAAACAGTGAAGAGGCAGTCAACTCTGGCCCGGGGACATTATTCCTATTGCCATGAGGAATTTAAAGATATAACTGCATGATTAGGATAAGGTCCACACAAGGCGCTTACTGTCACTGAGGAACAAACACTTGGCAGGGCCCAAGAAGTGAATGCAGTATTTGATTGATGTTGCCTGATCTGTATGATCCATTCAAGCCTTTCTCTGTCCCCAACATTTTCCCACTCTAAATATCCCTGACTGTCACATCCTGTGGAGATGATGTCATTGCAACACTGATACACATCCCTTGTTCTGGCATCGCCTCGTCTGGAGACATTTGCCAATCATAATACATGCAGGCTCCCAATCCGTCGCACTGGCAACTCAAAGCACCCCCGAGAATCACTTACGCTCTAGTGGGAGCCTTGAGAGAAAGCTTGGAGAATACCTGTGCATCATGTCAGATGCTCTTGGCTCGATTAAGAGGCAGAAATCTGGCGGGTGGGAGAGACAATGGCAGCAGTGAATCAAATCCTTAATCCCCTCCTTCATTTGGGTGAGCAACACTGGGGAGCCAATATGTGTGCGTGTGTGTGTGTGTGTGTGTGTGTGTGTGTGTGTGTGTGTGTGTGTGTGTGTGTGTGTGTGTGTGTGTGTGTGAACTCAATATCCTGTGTAGCTACTTACAGCAGACATTATATCTACCGGAGATATAGTTCAAATTAGAGGCTTGACTTCTCCCTCTTTGTAAGTCAGCTGGGTAAAACTAAAAGCCGGCTCAACTCCCTCCCTCCCGCTCCATCTCCTCTGTAGTCTCAGATGTGCAACTTGCTCCACTGAACACCATTAATGGCATGCTCCAAACTCTTTCAAAGTATAAGGAGGAACCCATTCCATTTTTAACCAGATATAGAATAAAATGCAGCCTTCTACACTTTCATGTCTCCAATAAAATACCTCGCCGCCATCCCCACTGTGCACCAACGACTCAGACCCCAGCTCTTTTTTTCCACCTCATTTCCGAGTTCACAGCAGTGTAGCCGGAGTACCTGACAGGGAGTCTCTTTGTCCTTTTGTCCCGGGGCTTTTGAGATGGGCGCGACTTCTCTTTTCTACCTCTGTAAAGATGTGTGTATGACGGAGTGGCACTGTGTGTACGGCTCTTTTGAGAAGCTGCTTTGCGGGGCAGTCAATACCCAGAACAAGCATGAGAGCGAATGGTTGATTTTTGACTGTGACGTGCACAGGAATTGATTTCAGAGAAGAAGAAAAAAAGGTTAAAAGAGAATAGTTTGCGTGGCAGATAAAAAACATTCATTATTTTCTCATGTTTGAGTTCTGTCTAAAGCTTAACATCTTTGCAAACTATTGCTCATACACACACTGAGACACACACACACACACACACACACACACACACACACACACACACACACACACACACACACACACACACACACACACACACACACACAAACGTTGAATTGAGTGTCACTGGAACTCATCCACTTGCAGTTGTTGTAAGTGTGCATGTATGTGTGTATGTTATTATATGATTTGGTTTTAGCAAGCAGGATAATCCCCAAAACTCTTGGCAATCTGGGGACATTTTAGATTATTCTGTATCAACAGAGATCAAAATAGGCTTCATTCCTCTCTCAAATCTTCCAGGGCACATTTATCTCTGTTGGTGGTTAAACGATTGTGGACAAAACACAGCTCTCTGAGGCGAACAGGTGCGTGCATGCAGTGCTCTCACAAGGCACTTCGTTTACTGCCTTGTATTATTCATTTTGTTTTCTTGATACAAGATGTCGGGGGTGTGTTCCCGGCACACAATGCTACTGACATGACATGTTTCTGAACATGACAATGTCAAAAATGTTTCTGAACATTACATTTTTTTATAGATATCTGCTGTTCACTTATCCGTCAACTTCATTTATCTAGCAATTTATTCTAATTAATAACTATATACTCTTAAGATGAATGAGTTGTATTATTAATTACTATTAAATGCATACAACTTCAACCAACAGAAAGAGAACACCCAGATCTCAAGCTGGTCCTTGAGTAAAACTACCGTGCTTTAGAATTACAAAAAGGAAAAAAAGTGAAAGAAGAAAAACTTGACCTTTTACAGAGAAAAAGTACATGTTAGATTTGTGTTTGGCCTCCAAGCTACCGAGTCCTTCAGTTATATAAAAACAAAAGCTAATAACCATAGTTGAAGATTGCAGAAGGTCTATTTGTGATTTCCATGGGATTTTAATATTCAGGAAAGGTCTGGCAAGGCTGCACTTGACGTCATAGCATATTGTTTATACTATATAGTGAAGCACGGAGAGCTTCCTGCACCCAAGTGAAGGCAATCTTTTTCAAAATGTCTTAATTTACGATAGAACATAACACAATAACTTTGTTCAGGTCACTGGATAATGTTAACCTAACAGGCCTTTAGAAAAGGTTGAAAACAAATGAATCTGGAAATAAAAAACGACTCTCGATCATTCGTTTACACCTTTTAGACATTGGACCAGTGACCCGGGGCTGCTCATAGATATAGCTTTGTTCTAAGGGGTCAAGATGAATTCTGGGATTTGTTGCCTGTGGATACAACACATGAGCAGTAGCAAGAGCAGCAACACTGCCACTATGGCTTTGCAGCTTAGAGTTAAAGCTTCCTCTGGGAGGTTCCTACCCTTAATGTGTTTTTGCTTCACGCTGATCAAACTGATTTAGGCTTCGCCGTCCCTGAAACACTGTTTTTTTTTGTCACCTGAAAGGTCTATTGTATGTTTAATCCACTGACAAAATCCATCCACTTCCCTTCTTCCATCCTGGATGCTGCAATGGAGATATATTTACCCTTCTTTTATATGTTGCCTTTTGAGGCATAGTGTATTATTGACTTTCTTTAAATGAAAATGTTCTATAAATGTCTTGTAATATAATGGATTTGTTTCGTTGGGTATCTATGTTTGGGCAAAACATAATATGATTCAGCCTATCTCAAAAGGCAATATCAAATATCTTCCGTTCTGGACACGCATGAAAATGGATACCTGCCTATAGAAGATAAAATAAATACAGAAAAGTGGCTGCCATGAGGGAGAGGAAACATGCTCTGTGTCGACGGCCTGTGACCCCATTACTGGCCTCTCAGTGGGTCTGGTGGCATCACGCAGGAGGAAGTAGGAGTCAAGTTTCCTCTCTGACTCGGTGCGGAGGAGTCAAGTCAATCCATAAAACACTGCAAATTTGTAAAGCCACCGTCTTATGGGAAAGGCTCTGGGCCTCTAATTTCTCTTCCTTGTACCTCTGACTTTTGCTTTCTTTTTTAACTACTACACAGCTGTCATGGGAATTTAAAGACTCCAGGGTAAGTGTTTCTCATGAGCAATAGGAAACTGGAAACTTCCCTTCCTTGTAACTACTAGACTAAATCAAGATTAAAGACTGCTGTAAATGATGCAGTCTTTATGCACAGGGTTTAATATTAATATCCGCATGCTGGAACTGTATTTAATCATCCAATAAAGAAAGCAAGTCTTGTGACGCACATAACAACAGTGTCTTGTAACCAAATAATATTCTTTATTTCTATAATAAAACATTTAAAATGATAGCTATTAATGTACGTGTAATCACATGCTGTGAAAAATGGGCTGAAAATGGAAATATAAATCCTAAAATAATTAGAACTAAAAGCTAAGAAAATATTTCTTATTCTGGAATTCTAAGAGTATTATCACCTCATAAAGCTTCGTAGCTCATGCTAGTGTTTTCTTTAAGTATCAAGCAAGCACAAGTGGCTGTAAAAAAACAAATTGGCCAAATAATTGTAAATCAAAGTCGGTTTTTTATGCTTGTATCTTTTGAAAATGCTATACTCTTAGCTTTTGAATGATCACAATATCATTAAATTGAAGATTTATATATGTTTTTTTTTGGGCTTTTTTATGCCTCCATAAATGAGTTGACATTAGGGAACTGAGAGGAAACAAGGGAGAGTAATTGGTTGGACATGCAACAAAGGTACGGGTGTGTTTGAACCGGGTATTTTGTCTTAATGGTTGGGGCCTTAACCCCTATTTTCCAGAGTTTTGCTCGCAGGCATGCAACATGTTCTTGTTATATCATGTCACAGATCGATATACTTTAGAATAATAAAATAGAAAGGAAAGCGTACTTGGGTCTGACAAGATAGCATCTGTCTTGGGAACAAACTGGTCACAGCGTAGTCCATGGTAGCCCTCCTTACACCTGTGAGAGGGGGAGGGAAAAGAACAAGATTAGAAGTTAGACAAACCAAGCAAAAAGTACCAAAGTACAGAATGAAGAGACTTTCAGATAAGCAAAGTTGAGAGGACCTAGAATGGGACTGAACGGAGGGTACAAAGTGGAGTGCTAGCCGAGGACCGAGGTGGTAGAGGGAGATACACAGAGACTGTCGAGAGGGGTGGGGTGAGAAGAAAGAGAAAGGAAGGAGAAGATAGTTGGGCAGGCCTATAAGCAGCGCCTGCAGCCTCACTGATAGCACATGACTGACAGGAATGCCAGGTCCCAGTGGAAGAAACGGGGTTCTGGGATGGGAAGTACTTGGCGTGATGAAGACCACGGAAGATCTACAATGGAAGGGAAGCTGCCATAGCTGGGAGACTCATATAAACAACAATTTGGCACGGTCCAGACATTTGCTTTCATCACCAACTAAACATCCCCACACTGAGGAGGCCTGCAGATCCCGCAGCAACTGTCATAAATATATCCACCGAAATTAGGAAATCTGCAATATCGCAGCAATACCCCCATCTTTATACATTATTATACATGTATAAATCTTGTTAATGACTCAGGATTTTTACCAGTCCTGTGTGTACCTCTACTGTCGGAATACAAAATGTCTTTGTACAAAAAGTTGCTCCAAAAATCAGGTCAGAAACACAAAGTTTTGGAGTTGCTCCTCTGCACTCAGCCCTAGTTTGGCACAATCCTCAACAGTTTCTGTTTCAAAGAGGACTTAGGCATTTTTTATTCCTATCTTCAATAGTAGCCATACTGTGAGAACATCCAGTGGGCTGATCCATCCCTCTGCTCTTTCACGGCTTAGGGGAGACAACTGGGGGATTTGCTTTGATGTGACTGTTTCAACATTAACTTGTTCATGAGTGAGCGATATGTCAGACTTGTCTATATTTTCTCCATTGCATCGGCCGATGACATATTGCAGGTAAACTGCAGGGATTTACGCTCGCACAATATCCGTCAATATCCGTCAATATCTGTCCGTCCCGTTTCCACCAGTGTCACCGATCCCATATACACCGTAATGTTTAAGATGAGTGACAGGCAGAAGCAGACCATTCGGTCACACTCAGCTCAGCTCGACCTGATAGCCCGAAGAACAATAAAAAAAAAATAGCACTGTCAACAACAACAACAACAACTGAGCCATGTAAAACAAACCGAGCAGCTGTGGAGATCAAAAGTTGGAGGTAAGGGAGGTGATAAGAGTGACGAATGTGATAGACTGTCACCATTCTTTGTCTTATATCTCAAGCTGCAGCTTCCCTTTGTGCTGTGTGTCTCAGCCCAATATGTGCCACTTCTTATCCCTCCTCCTTTGGCTATAATGCAGTATGGAGTTGATGCGCAATTGATGAAAATAAATTGGATACAGAACGGTATGCGCACCTCTTATTTCACGCTGGCTCAAAGCTGAGAGTAGTGCTAATGCCCAGCATCTGCTTGTTTCACTGGGTGTCCATTTTATTTCTGTTTGTGGCTTGTTTGTTGATTTCGTGGCTCAAAAGGAAAATGTTAGGTTGCACCGTGCAATTGTGGTACTTGTTTGGCATACAATTGCACTTGCATGTCAACCAAAAGAGACCACTTCTTTGCACAAGATTGAGACATCATTTGCTTTGGTGTAACCTGCTTTGACTGCATTTTTGGACACTTGAAACCCCAGAAACCATCTGTGAACACATTGGCAGCTGCTTTTCCGGCAGCCAAAGAGCAATATTATGATGAACTGGACTCGTGTTCCAAGCCAACTGGTGAATGTGATTCTGATATTAATTGTAATCATAGTTGTGATTTTACTCTTCATCAGTAGGCAATTTGAGGAAAGATAATGGAGGGATACCATCACTGTTGTCAGAAAAATGACCAAAATGCATGCCCCTTTTTAACCTAAAGGTTCCAACTCTATCCCTTAGTCGTAGAAGGGAATGAGCCGAGGTGTTGTTTAGTTGCATGTTTGTCCCCCTGACTCATTGATCCTTTATTTGACTGAGGTTCATGTATGTTAGAATCTATGGCCCCAACCATGGCTCTTATATTCCTCCTAGCTGTTTATTGATAAATCCATGGCGCTGTCCGAGGGGCTGAAGTAGCAGTGAGATTTATAATTGTGACTTTTTCTCTCAGTAGCCTCTTTTAGGGGGGAAAACTAAAGAAACCAATAGTGTGCAGAGTAAAGTTGCATGCCAGAAAACCAATATAATGACTTAAACAGTACAGTGGGTTCTTCACTACGAGTGATCTCTTTCTCTCCCTGCCCACATGGCCATTTGTAATAAGAAAAGATACTGATAACAGCTGCTTTAAAAGGCACATAATGAAAACGTCAAAGAAAGATTTCAAACGATGGTTGTGCTGAAAAGTGACTTTGCAAAGCTTTTGAAATCTCAGTGCCTTTCATGGTGATCAGCAGTGCTGTAAAGCTGCAGGGCGTGATCGTTGAGACAATCATTTTGTGTTATGTGGCAGTAAAAACCTCTCTAACTGCACCTTTAAATGGTGTGTGAAAAATCTCCTTGAAATAAACCCTTTAAATCTTACACTTCAAACACTTTATGTTATTTAATTTCCAAAGTAATAAGCAAAACCAACAGAAACCTGTATTTCTCCGCTCAGGCAAGATAACAAGGGCACTAAGAACTAGATTGTCTCCCGTCCCTCCCACATCCAGACTTCCATTAATAAATCAGACTCAAAAATATGACAAACTCAGTGGCCTGTAACTCTATTTTACACGCACATAAAAACACATACACAATGTTATTTTGTTGTGTTGACCTATGGAGAAGTTAACAGTGCTACTAACAGAGCAATCAGTCTGACTACTTCTGCATCCTGGAGATATTTTGGGAAACGCTCCTGAGCAATACAGATATGTGGGGCGTCAAATTGAAGCATTCATTGTTGGCAAAACGTACGTTATTGTAATTCAGATGATACCTCATGTATTCATGTATTCAGAGCCTGGCTCTTAATAGCTGTGCAATTGTGTGCCAGGAGGACTGATTTGATTAATAATTTGCATGATACAGTGAAGTAGAATAAAAATGTGTGAGAAGAATAGAATCAAATGGAAACGTAATACAAGCACCCACCAAAAAGAAAAAGAAAAGACATAGGCCAATATGGTTAAAGTGATCAGATATGGAGGCTTTGAGAAAACTGGGAATCTAAATATCCATTTAAAAATCATCATTATTTACCAAGGTAATAAATCAGACTCAGATTTCACATGGAAATGGAACATTTGTCAACAGCATGACATTCAATGCATAAATACCAATGCAAATGAATAACGCAATTATATCAGATTAATTACCTAGTAAGAAGACAAATATAAATAGTAGTTTATGATGAAGGTGGTGTCCGAGGAGAATCTGGACTTTTTACAAATCTATTCTGATTCTTACATTCAATGTCAAGCTTTTGTTGGCTTTCAAACGCATATCACAGGAAACAGGGAATCTACAAATCCTATTTCTTTGTTTTGGTATAAAACAAAAGCACTGTCCCTTTTTTGTCATCAGATTTAAACAGCCAATCATGTACGGTAAAAAATCAGGGAGGAGCACAAGGCACCCTCTCAGATCTCAAGGGTAAATCGTGCCTCCCCTCCCATTGCTGGGCTCCGTCGCCCTACATCGCACCTTTCATCCCTGGGTGAGCCGAGACTCCTTTTTAGCATTCTGAAACACGAACCCAGAGGCAAAATGCCTGTCTGGATATCTGTTTACGTCTGGGCTTGCTTTCTGTTTGTCTATATCTTCATCCCTCTCCCCCCTCCTGCCGTCTTCGTAGCACTGTGAAACAAGATCAGCACCCCTCAATGAGATGCAAACAATGCTTTGTAAATGTGTTTGAGTGAACATGGCATCGGAAAGGAGGATAAACAATGCTAGATAATGACACACTTTGAGTATGTGTGTTGAGTGTCTATCTTCCAATGAGAGAAATGGAGGAAGAAAAAGCTTGTATTAATTTATGTGCGTGTTTGGTGAGTTCCCTCATTGATGTAATTATTCCAAATCTAACCCAGATGTGTGTGGGAGTCAGGGCACATGCGACAGTCTCCGTACAGATGTGTGTTTACATTTCGCAGCAGCTGTGTGTGTGTGAGCAGAAGCTATAGACTTGGAGCTGCAGAATTACCCCTACTTTTTCAGAACTGCCTCCGACTACCCAGCGGCCTTTGACACATGTTCAAGTCATAGAGAAAACACACCTCTGATGTCTGGAGGATGATGGAGGGGAGGGCAGCTTTGCCTCATTACTCATCACCACCCTGCCTGTTAATTAGCGTGAGTAAAAATGGAGAAAAGTGTGAGTGCAAGGGGAGGGACGGGTTTTTCAAGGAGGAAAGAAGGAACGAGAATGTAATCATGTCAACCTGACTTTTCATTTAATATCTAACGCCCACGCAAATTAGCTTCCACATGTCCTGTAAATAAGTCCATATGAGCTATTGCTACTGTGGTGGTAGTGAAGTAGTGTGTTGTGAGAATTGCTACAAGAGTTTTGGGCATTAAAAAACTAATGTCACAACAGGATTTAGAAAAGCTTGTCCACGCTTTTATCTTTAGTAGACTCGACTACTGCAATAGTGTATTCACAGGGCTGACAAAAAAATCCATCAGAAAGCTGCAGCTGATTCAGAACGCTGCTGCTCGAGTCCTCACTAACATTAAAAGAGTGGATCACATCAGTCCGGTTCTGAAGTCTTTACACTGGCTTCCAGTCGGCCAAATAATTGATTTTAAAGTATTATTGCTCGTTTTTAAATCACAAAATGGTTTACGGTCGTTATATTAACGATCTCCTGCATAACTATGAACCATCAAGGTGTCTCAGGTCTTCTGGGATGGGTCTGCTCTCGGTTCCGAGAGTAAGAACAAAAACATGGAAAAGCAGCGTTTAGCTATTATGCCCCGACACTCTGGAACAAACTGCCCGAAACCTGCACGTCCGCAGAAACTCTTACTATTTTCAAATCGAGACTGAAAACATATCTTTTTGCCGCTGCTTTAAATTGAGCTGTTCATATTCGCACTGCAGAATGCATTTTATTCATGTATTGTATAACTGTTGTGTTTAATTTCTTATCTTTGCTTTTTAAATGCCTGTTGTAAAATGCCATTATATAATGTGTTGCTGCTATATTTATTCTTAAATGTCTTATTTGATTTTGTAAAACACTTTGAATTGACGCGTGCTGAAAGGTGCTATATAAATAAACTTGCCTTGCCTTGCCTTTAAAGTGACTATATTCCGAACTACCGTAAGATGAAGATAATTATTCTATTATAATGGAGTCAAATTGTTTTCTAAGGAATCGAGTAGCTTTGATAAGAACATGTAGCACCCTGTAGAGTTCAACTTTATTATAATGAAACCTAAAAAGAAAGGGGAGAGCCCAATAACTTCCCAACTCTCGATCCAAAAAGCTTTCCGACAGCACGTCTTGATTTATCTGGCCTATATGACTAGGCTTCATAACCGAAGCTGGCTATCCCTAAACTGCAGGAAATTGCTATAAACAGCTTGTTAGCTCAGGTTGCCAAAATGTAATAAATATTTTTTTATCCAGGCATAAAACGACTGACTTAGAAATACTACTAAAACTATGTGGAAGAGAAACTGCATGCTACTTAAACTTGGCACTCCATGTAATGTAAACATGATGATTGGGAAGTTAACAGAAAGTATGCACAAATAATTTGAAACGCAGATAATGTTGGACCGGATCCATTTTCCCTTAATCACCTGGCTTCTTGGAAATTACTTTCTTCAGTCTCACTATCAAAGGCAATCATTATTTGGCAGCGGGGGTTCTTGCCACACTCAATAGACACATTCCTCACACCGCAAAACGCCTTTTGAATCACCGCCACATCTCACATTGCAAAGCAACTGGTGCAGTTGATGATGTTAAGTATTACTGAATTGCGCGTTACCCCTAATTTCCATAACTTGACCTACAAGTCACGCATAAAAAAAAGAAGATTTGCATATGCATGGTTAGCACAGATGAACTATGGTATAAAGTTAATTGCTAAATATTGAAAAAAAAATCGTTCCCTGTGTGTGGAAGGTGTATACTGTGGTATTTTAATTTTCTCATTTTGGAGAAAGCACCTGCTGCAGTCCATGATATTCACCTATTTTCCTCCATTTTATAAATACGGAAAAAGGCTGAGGGCATGCAGTTGATTTAAGCTGCATTCTCATTCTACCGCAGCATAATTTTTACCATTGGGAAGGTTGGGATGTCTAACTGAAATCCATTTTTTATGAGCAGAAAAAAATGTAGACCTCCAGTGATCTAATTTCTTTTATAATAAGAAGCACGCACATAAACATATTACACCCATCGCACACACACACACACACACACACACACACACACACACACACACACACACACACACACACACACACACACGCGCACAAACACACACACACACACACACACACACACACACACACACACACACGCTTTCACTCCCACACATGCATCTCTGCTCACTCTCAATATCAAAGAGTAATCAGAGGTTGACACTTCTCTCATTGTGATTGATGGTGCACGAGGGAAGAATAGGCTATGAGTTGGCTGCAATCTGCTTAGATTGTTCCATGGTATAAAAAAAACAAAAACATGATACAAGGCCAAATAGCCTACAATAAAGACAGTCTTCTGCCGTTATCGCACCAACCATACATATCTCTATCTGTCTTTTGCAGCAGTGCAGCCGGGATGGTACTGCGGACATGAATTATACCTTGAGCGAATGTGATGGATGTCTACTACTGCGTGAGAGCTGTTTACTTACAAGAGTGATATGCGGCTGCCGGGAAGCGAATGTGTTCAAAACTTTAATGCTATACCGAGAAGAGGCTAGAACGAGGTAAAGCTAGAAGGAATCTGTCGAAGAGCTATTTCTCTTTCTATGAAAAGAACAGAGAACGTGTGGATACAAACATAATGCGTGCCTAGCAGTTCAATAATTGGCATCATAAATTGAGGTAGACTTAATTACTTTGATGACCAAACAGAGCATTAATAAAGCCATTTCATTTGCTGGGGACATGAAAAGCGTGATGTATGATAAATACAGCGCTATAACACTGATTAAAATCTAGATTGTCAGTCAAGCTACTGTTTGTCTCAGATATTGCACTTGCTAACTCAACTACAGTTAATTACAGCTTCATTAGGGTTGTGACTAATGAGGCACTTTACTGTTATAGTAAACACTTTGGGAATAAAGTGAAGTAAGGTTATACTGCCCTGGTTCCTTTTATAAGGTTTCCCAGCTTTTTGGATATTATCCTGGAAACGTCTTGCTGGTGAATAGTAATTACAGCACATTGCATTTTCTTGAGCTGCACCCTGGCATAATAGCTGCTGCAATTTCCCCATTATGCTGCAGGGATCATTACATTTTCATCAGCTAAGACAGTAAACAAGGCTGCTGTAGCTGATTCTTTCATCAAGATAAACACACACTTACACAGCCTCACATCAACAGAGATGGCAAAAGTAAACACACCCTTTACTCAAGTAGAAGTACAGATACTCGTGTTTAAAAATACTCTGGTAAAAGTAGAAGTACTGACTAAACTTCTTTACTCAAGTAAAAGTAAAGAAGTATGGGCTTTGAAATGTACTTAAGTAAAAAGTACCCATAACCAAATATCTCTCAGAGGGGCGTGGGGAGTGGCTCCTTATTTTCATCTGAAGTAACAGACAGAGAATCAGCACTTTTGGAACAGGGCTGTAAGTAACAGAGGGGATTATGGGATGCTGCAATGATCTGTTTGGTGTATCGAGGCAAACACTTCAGAGACATGTTTTCTATATATCTGAGACCTATAATATATTGATGAAAAACTGTATAATAGGAGACCTTAAATTAAGTAACTCAACTACTTCCCAACTCTGACTATCAAATGTCATCTGGAGTAACTAGCAAAAAACAAATACAATATTTCCGGCGCATGGCACAACGCAGCACACAATGTTCTGGTCTGGTGCTCCCTATCTGTACTCATTAAGCTCTTAGAGGATGAAGACGTCCCAGCCCGTACGCCATGCACATCAGCTGGGTTGGATTGGATCTGGGAGCTGGCAGTGTATCACGCAGGAGTGAACGCTACATCATGACGGTGCTCCCAAGCTGCGAGTCTGTAACAGGTGCTGTTTCAAAGGACTAGAGATAACAGAGGGGAAAGAAAAGGGGTGAGAGGAGACGGACACGTGAGAGAGGGGCGAGGGGTGGGGGGGGATCCTGCTGAAGGCAATGTATTCCTCTTCATCTTCAGAGATTTCTTTATGCTTTCTTTCCCCGGGCGTGTGTACTTTCTTTCCCCGGGCGTGTGTACTTTCTTTCCCCGGGCGTGTGTATGTGGTCGCACAATTGCAAAAATATACTGGCAGTTCTATTATGTTTTGAATAAAATAATATTTTAAGCTCTTGAAAAATAAAGATGAATTTTTTACCAGCAGTCAGTATAGGTTAAATATTCATAAGATTTGCAATTTCAAAGCTGAATAACCCTAACCATGTGCATTGTGTAATATTAACCTCAGCAAGCAACCTTATGGCTTCCCCTCCATCTAACGTTTAATAATTTAGGTACTTTCAGACTGGACTAAAAGAAAACAAACGAAGAAATGTTCTTAATGTGTTATCTGTAAATGTAAGCTAGTTTAACACGCCTCATATGGGGAGATAACGTTATCATCAATCAGCTTTGTTTGTGGTGATCATCTGGTGTGTTTGCAGAGGACTCGCTAAACATCATCAATTCATTTGGATCTTGTAAGAGTGCCATCAACAGCCCTTGTTCCGCAGAGTGAGAGACATTTAGATAACCAGCTAATACTGCAGCTGGGTTGTTATTGGCACCATGTTTCTGTTAACAAATATGAGTCATGCCCCATAGTCATGAGTGATATCTCCAGGGGCTACCATAAAAATAAGAATCTTTTAAAGGCAAGTTTAGTTTTGGATTCCCGCATTTGAGCTGTAGTCAATCTAATCAAAACACAGTTGTTATACCGTTTATTGTTATGCTTCTGGGTTTCAAAAGAGTAATTCTATAACACATAGGTTTGAGCAAGCTCTCTGATTGGTCAATAGGCGTGTTCGATTCCACGATCAAACAACGATCAAATAGAACGTGCCTAATCACAAAGTATCCAGTGGCCTACACACGCCACTAGCCTACCGAAACTACTTCCATGAGCCTGCATCGTGTGGTTTCCATAGCGACGTTTAGCGACACACAGCCGTTACACTGTTATACATTGTCTCTCGTTGGAAATCAGTAGCTACAAAATGTCAGATTTTAAATTTAATTTTGATTTGTTGGGGGGCCTCAGTGTTGATGAATGGTTGGACATGGACACAGACCACAAAACCAACGAAAGATTTGCGGCGGTTTCAACTGACGAGTTGAGTGCGTTTGAAAAAAGGCTATCGTTACCATGGGAACTACTTTCTAGGAACTACTTTCTGACGGAGATTAACTCAAGCAGAAAGCGTAGGTTTGGGAGCAAATTAGCCCACATTATGAAATTATTTTACGATATTGTTGATTACAATGATAGTTAGTGTAACAGAATCGCAATCATACACTGATTGCTTAATTCATCCACATATATGAGCCACTTACTCAACCCATTCTACTTGGAATTTTAAAAGTAATGTCTCCTGACAAATTGAAAGAAAATAGCCATTTAGAAACCCTCACACATCTCATGCGGTTTATTTTTAGCCTCATTATGTTGTATTGGTAATTCAAGGTCACAAAGACTGAATTACTGATATACAAATTATTATTTTGGCGGTAGTATTTGTAATCTACTGTAATAATGACTTGTCTGAGTAAAAGGTATTTCCCAGAATGATGATATTTAATGTTTCTTTTATACTTTACAACTTGTAAGCGGATGAGAGATAACTGCCCAAATACTTTGACTAAGATCATCCTGGCAGTCTTGAAGCTTTTGAAAGTCATCTAAACAATTCCTTCCTGAATCACCCGAGACATTTCTATGACTTGTATTATTCATTAGAGCTCTCCTCCTTTTTTTAAGTGACTGCCAGCGCTAGACAGAGACAACACAGACTGTTGGCTTCCTCTACGATGATGCAGGACATTACACATTTAGAAAGGGGTGTTTGAACTGTACCTTGAGAGAACATAATGTGATTATTAAACAGTAATAAAGAAAGATGGCAAGTAAGTGGGGATAAAAAAGAAACCCACAAGAGCCTCTGCTTGTCAACGAAGTGTTTAAAAGCGTATCTTCTTTGAAATCATCTACATGCCCCTTTAGGACCGGTGCCAATGAAAAAGTAATTACGTTTAACTGTGTTACTTGGAACCGTGACAATACATAGAAAATACCGTCCTGAGATGAGCCCTTGCCTGTGAGTAATTGAGCTTAAGGTGGGTTTTTTTTGCGAACAGTCTGCCAAAAATGATAGCAGGTGTGGCTGATGACATCACCACTACAGGGCCATAGTGACATGCATAATTCACTGGTAGTGGGTAAGTGGGGATGTAACATCATTGTCTTGTCTGCACATTGTATAAATGGAGGCTTATGTCCTTGAGTAATTTAGATCTCTTGCATGTTACATAAAGGAAACATGACTTTAGTGCACTTCAATATTGAATGGAATTAAAATATATAATATCTTACAGAGTAAAAGATAACTTGTGTACATGCATTTGCTCGACATGCTTTCAAATATTCATAATGGTCATATCAGCTGAGAAGAGTCATTTTAGAAGGTAATTCGTACAAAGTATAAAAAAACAATTGTCCTTTGAGTAAGCATGTCACGGTGTTCGTTACTTGCTTATGAAATCTTTACCACCCTAACAGCCTTTATTCATCTCTATTTCCCAGCATTTTCCTTTAAGATAAACAGTAATGATTCTGCGGAAAGATAACTGAGAAGAAGCAACCTTCATCTAAATAAATAGCTCAGTTTGTAAATAAGCACAGCATTAAATGCAGACTCCTCATGAATATCATAATGTTTGCTGTAGACTAGCAATTTAGTCTTAAAGGAGATGCCATTGCCATTTAAACATGATTATACGTGATTATAGGATGAGCGACTGTGGGGAGGGAAACTAAATTCTCTTTATACATTACACTCGACTAACACTTGACACAAAGTATCAACATTTCTGGAAACACCGTCATTTTCTGTCACCTCAGGAGCAAAGAAACATCAGCCTCCGGCACATTATCTTATTTTAGAGTTTACGTTAGCTTTATGTGAGACTCTCAGCAACCCCATGGCTGCTTCATCTATCTGATCTGTCTTCCCACAACTATAAGTGCTTCCTCTCTGTTTCTCCTCCGTGTAAATTACAGGAAATGTTTCTGGGTTTCATGTTGTTGGTCGGACAAAACAAAGAAGAGAAATGACAAGATGTGCTCGGCGTTTCTCACTATTTTACAAAACAACAACAACACAATCCCTCAAGAAAAGAAGTCAGTCAAATCACAATGTGGCAATTGTTAAATCATATAAAAAATACCCAAATAGTTTACTGAAATACATTTTGTGCTAAACAAATAAAATAATATATATGTTTTTATTACATGATAAGCATTAGATGTTTTATCTTGTTCTGTATTTATTTTAATATTATTATGTTTTCTGTAAAGCACTTGCTTTGTGCATGAAAGGTGCTATACAAATAAAGTTCATTATTATTTTTATTAATTGAAATTATGAAGGAATTTGCCACAATTCAACTGCATATTATTGTGTACTTTTACAGTGGATGTATATTGGTGTATGTTTTTCATTGGCAAATGTACCCACACACATTTATAAGTACAACAAACTGTATTCAAATCGAGCAAACTCATATTATTACTTTCCTGTCTGGGTTTCAGAGTCAACGCAAGAAAACTGTGTTTATCCAACCACTGAACCACATGAATGTCACACTAATAGTCACGTTTTCAGTCAATAGCATAAACACGGTTATTGGACCAACATATCACCGCATTCAATGATTTTTACATTAGCAATGTGTGGAAAACACTGACACTGCTAATGCCCTCAAGAGCTGCAAGTAAATACTACTATCATGAGCACAGGATTAGGTTTTCTCCACAAACATCAATGATATTAGTTATGCCCAATTCCCCGCTTCTCATCTTGCCCTACATAGTACACATTTGGCTCTGGTTCTTCTGCATCTGGGGGATCATTCTGCTCTGCGATGCATAACAGAGTGCAAAAGCCACAGCGCCACGTGGCTGCCGGTGTTAACACTGATCTGCACTCATATCAGGAGCTCATCAAGGAGGTGGAGTTGGGTTAGCTTCCTGTTTCTGCCAATCGCTGAGATTTGTTTTTTTCCCCCAGGCCAACCCACGGTCAAATAGAGACACAACAGTTTTTTTTTTGGGAGTTTTTTCTCTCAAAAAAGAGGACACTGCTGCATTCTCTGCCCAACGTTTTGGATGCTGCTAACATCTGCCTCTACAACATTAATCCTGCCTGCTACATTCAGCATGGTTGAGTTAGAAACATTGCTAATGGACTCCAAAGGACCCACAGAACACACGTACAAATGCACACACATAAACACAAAACTACATATTATACACAAACACAAACACATGCACACACATAAACACACAACTACATATACACAGACAAATACACACACATTATAATAATAATAAATCTTTATTTATATAGCACCTTTCGTACAACACGTGCAGCTCAAAGTGCTTTACAAAAAGTTAAAAACAAACAAGAAATTCCCCTCAGATTATTTGTTAAGAGCTGAGTCGATGCATCAATATAAAATATAAAACAAAGTGAACATATAGGTACACCAGAAATAAAATAAAAAGATTAAAACCTATAAAATAAATGAAACAATATAAAAGTAGGTAATTAATAAAGACTAAAATAACATTTAAAGTGGGGGGTTGCTAATAAAAAGCTCATCTAAAAAGATGTGTCTTTAGCTGTCGTTTAAACATATCCACCGAGTTGGCTTGATGTGTCCTGGTAGGGTACATTAACACACAACTACATACACCCAGACACAAACGCAGTCACAGCCAAGCTATGTCTGCACATGTCTCGAAGCCACACACTGTGTTAAAGCTACAGTATCAGCTGTAAAAGATGGATTAGGGTCCTCTACAACCACTCTCTCACTGAGGCACAATGTAATAAGGTCAGTGTGTGCCAGAGGAGAAGGGGCACATCTTTAAGTGACTGTTGCACACTGGTTCTGTGCCTCCTGTGTGTCAAATATGGTATGTTTACTCCTGCCAGCTACCCACAAGTGAGAGGTTTAGCGCAGTGTGCTCTGATAGACACGACTGGAACAGCTTAAACTGCTCTCTAACAGAACCCAAACAAGAGTCTGGGGACAAAAAGAAGATTGCTCCCATTGTGATCAATCTGACCGCCTTAGCCAACCAGCCTTGAATAGATTGTCACATGTCTTTACCCTGCAGGCAGGCGCCGCTATGCATTACCCTGTCAAACACAATGAATGACATCTTAGCCCAGCTTGAAATCAAATTGTGCATATTGTCTTTATAATTATGTCTATACAATACCTGCCAGTGTAATGCTGGCTTAATGCATCCTAAATGCTTCCAATCATAAGTGGGTGTATGTATGGAACACACTTTTCAGAAGAACTAGATTTATTTTGTTGGTATATTGCACCTGGCACTGCTAACGCTCATACTGATGGGTACAAATGGATATGTCAAACTCAAAATGATTGATAGCTGTGACCATATAGCGAGAGCTGTGGTTATCACAAAGTGAGACCCTTCGGGGGCGTCACAGAAGGTAGAAGAGCCTGAGCAACGAGAACATCACGGTTTTAAAAAGCCACACGGATGTAGAAGACAACAAGGAAAATGGATATACAACCTATTAAAGAGCCACTGCATATTTGACATGGTAAGTTAGCTAGAGAGAATTTGTATTGGTGCTGTGGTAATGTTTACAAATGTCATGAGGGTCAGTATAATCAGACAGTTTAGACACATATTTCTTACTGTATGTGTGACTATTAACCTGTGTTGCATCTACTGGATGTTGGTAACGAGTTAAAAACATTAAGAACACAATCCTTATTTGTTTTTTTTCTAATTTGACATTTAATTTTGCACAAAGCCTTAAATAACACATGTTATTCGGTAATAACCAAACCGCAGAAAGAGATATATATACTGTATATATATATACACACATTTCCTTCATGTTTTTATCCATGCATGTACAGTATGAACCTGCACTTAGGTTAAATCACTGTGGTCATACTGCGGGAACAAATTTGCACAATTTCCACAAAAGACACAAAAAAGGAACAATGTATGCCCAGAAATCCCTAATTTAACAACTTGAATATGCTAACCACTTTCCAGCTATAATGTTGATCTTATTGTATTCAATTGTAACTAGAATCTGCCCAGTCAGTAAATTAGCAACCACAGAATGTGTTCACAATGCGTGGTTCATGACACATAAATATCAGCTGTCAAACTGATGTCATGTAAACATCTCAATTTGATGGTCAGAAAAAGACGTGGTTTGGAGTTTCAAATCCTATTTTTATTACCAGATCCTCTAAAACTAGTTATTAGCTTTGATATTACCCAATACGCAGTCAAACAGTCAATTTGACCAATATACGTCACTCCTTTGACACACACACCCATCTGAACCCTAACATCCATCTGGAACACAACACTAATCTATTCCTGAGGCAGTGAGAAAACAAAATCCCCCCCTAAAAGATTTAAGGAATGGATTTCACATTTAAAAATGAAAAATGAGGCTGCAGGACGGACTTATAGCTGCAATGTTAATTGGAAGAGAATTGAGCTGGAGAAATAACCTCACAGTCTCACTGCAGATGTCCATATAGATTTTCCCGTGTGGACAGTGATCTATGTTTACTTTACACTGTAAATACACCAATATTTTATGATTTACCTATCGGTGAGTTTTTCATGTGAGTTAAGGCAATTTTTTTGCTCCTGGACAGCTATGAATTGGTATTGATTAAATTATAATTCAGTTCCCCCCGTTTCGCTGTTATTGCCAGCAGAAGCCGAGATGTACCGCCTGTCTGGGCAAATGTAGCTCGAGCACAGGAATAGATGACCTCTGTTGATTTAATTACCCTTGATCCCATGCAGCTTGGTCACTGTGGTCTTTCTGACTGGCTGCAATACACTTTATTTACATGAATTAGTTGAGAAATGATATATTTAACTGTACACTACAAATAGAAATGCTACAAATGACTGCACTTAGCACACGCTTCACAGCTGACCTCATCTTAAAGGGAGTGCAACATACTGTAAATACATCAAGATGATTCTGTCCTCATTTGTATCAATGCCCAGAAGCACAAACAAATCAAGCACAAATCTGCGTTAGTCTGACGTAAGCGTAACGTTGCTGTCCTCAGCGTATACAAGACTTCCGCATTTAGCCTAAGGTTAAATACAGTATGTCTCTTCACGTCACACTGCAGCACCACAGCTAAAAGGATGAACATGAAAGTGATGGGCAAAATAAACGAAAATGAAAGGCGGGTGAGTCTAGGAATTATGGGACGGAAAGCGTAGACGAGGAGTGCATCAACGTCAGTCAGGCTCCATCCCCAATGATGGCGGCTAATTAGATGTTCCCATGCTCAACAAATCATGCTGATGGGGAGAAATATTTTGCAACTCAATAGCCAGCTGACATGTACTGATAGCATTGTCACCAGAGTCAGCTGTACTGTCTGCTAACACGATTCGAATGGAGAATTACTGTATGGGGATATTACACATGCATGTTATGTTTAACACGCAGCGATAGGTACTGTGGAGGGCAAATGTTGCCATCATCAGAAATGGAGATATGAAAGTTTGAAAGAACGATGTCGAATATAAATGTACATATTTGACCATGCCACAATATAAGGGTTATGGCCTCTCTTTTCTATTCTAGATAACGTTTAGATTCTAAAAATTATTATGTAATCAATATCTTTTTTTCCCCACAATAGCCATTTCATGTACAGTTGCAAGAAAAAGTATGTGGAATTACCTGGATTTCTGCATAAGTTGGTCATAAAATGGAGGAAGCCACTGCTGTCCAGAAAAAACATTGCTGCACATTTGAAGTTTGCAAAAGAGCACCTGGATGTTCCACAGCACTACTGGCAACATATTCTGTGGACAGATGAAACCAAAGTTGAGTTGTTTGGAAGGAACACACAACGCTATGTGTGGAGAAAAAAAGGCACAGCACACCAACATCAAAACCTCATCCCAACTGTGAAGTATGGTGGAGGGAGCATCATGGTTTGGGGCTGCTTTGCTGCCTCAGGGCCTGGACAGATTGCCATCATCGAGGGAAAAATGAATTCTCAAGTTTATCAAGACATTTTGCTGGAGAACTTAAGGCCATCTGTCCACCAATTGAAGCTCAACAGAAGATGGGTGATGCAACAGGACAACGACCCAAAGCACAGAAGTAAATCAACAACAGAATGGCTTCAACAGAAGAAAATAGGCCTTCTGGAGTGGCCCAGTCAGAGTCCTGACCTCAACCCAATTGAGATGCTGTGGCATTACCTCAAGAGAGCGATTCACACCAGACATCCCAAGAATATTGCTGAACTGAAACAGTTTTGTAAAGAGGAATGGTCCAAAATTCCTCCTGACCGTTGTGCAGGTCTGATATGCAACTATAGGAAACGTTTGGTTGAGGTTATTGCTGCCAAAGGAGGGTCAACCAGTTATTAAATCCAAGGGTTCACATTTTTCCACCCTGCACTGTGAATGTTTACATGGTGTGTTCAATATAAAAACATATAATTGTTTGTGTGGTTTTAGCTTAAGCAGACTGTGTTTGTCTATTGTTGTGACTTAGATGAAGATCAGAACACATTTTATGACCAATTTATGCAGAAATCCAGGTAGTTCCAAAGGGTTCACATACTTTTCTTGCAACTGTA
>NW_011334331.1:313107-317377 GCF_000735185.1 Notothenia coriiceps
GGAAAATATCTGAAATAAGGTCTGTGGTTGAGACACATTTAAGAGACGGGTAACGTTTTGTTCTACGACATTAAATCCATCAGCAGTGACCCCACTGGTGATTTCTGAAGAGTTTACGAACACGTAAACACTCCTCTAAGTTTGTTTTTCCCCCTGTTCTGCTTGAAAGCAAGTACCTGCCTCCTGCAGACTGTTAAAACAAAAGCTTCAACTTGTACCATTTAGAATCTGTATTTTTGAATATCGATCTTAAGTTGGCGTCACGTTGAAGCAGCGACCCTGCTGTCGTTCGTTTATAGCATAACGTTACCATTTTGCTTCTGGCGATTAGATTTACGATTAGAAAATTATAAAAGTAGGGTAGACATGTGGATATTATCCGGCTGAACAAAACGTGATCCGTCTCCTAAATGTGTTTCAACCACAGACCTTATTTCGAGCTATTTTCAAAAATCCTATGGAGAAATCCCGTTGGCTCTGAGACGAGGGAACCCATGCACAGATTACTTCCGGGTAAATACGTCATCCCTGCACCACTCTATACCACCGCTCATGTGCAATATGAACTCACGTGCAATTTACGTTTCATATTTCTTGCTTTGAATTTATTTACAATTTTAAACATTACCAGCTACTTCAATATTTTTCATATGGTCACTTTTTTAGAAAGAAATCCTGCTACTTAGTTTTACCATGGTGTTCTTATCTGTTATTTGTTATTCTTGTATTGTGTTCTTCTTATTAATGTGTGCCTAGTTTTTTATATAATATGTAAGTCTATTCTTTTTACTTTAATCTGCATTACCTTTGCTGTTATAATGTCGTACATTTCCCCGTATCTGACTCTGATTCTGATGCTTGATGATGATGTTTGTTTATTTTATCTGTGCCTCATTTCAGTCTTTTCTCTTTTTTAGATTAAAGACGTGGACAGCGTGGTTGTCCAAGTTACGGCTAAAGATGGAGACAGCACTACAGCAAACAACTTAGTGACATACTCCTATGTAATAATAATATAATCATTATAATGATAAACTCATATTTTATTTATTTTATTTATGTAACAAGAGTAGAGTAGCTTAAGAATTGTTTTAATCACAATCAGATATTCGCAGTTTTGAATTATTTTTGATGCACTGAGAGCAGATGTATGAAGATGTTTTTTAAATATTTGGTTTGTACGATTCTAACATGAACTCCTAATGGTTAAAAACATGTATTTGGTCATTTTGTCAAACTGTGACTGCCTTTCATTTAACTCACAAACAGTGATGGATTCTTACGACAAAAAGTGACCAGACCGCCAACATTATGATGCTTATTTTATTGTCTTGAATGTTTAATTCTCAAAATCACGTGTCATGATGTGTAACAAAAATCTGTGAATGTTGTTTTCTTTTTATAAGGCACCAACCTCAGAAGACTTTAGTTTGTTGAGCTCAGGGGCTTTTATTTTGAAGAGACGTTTAAACTACAATTTAGTCCAGAAATACAACTTCCTTGTGACGGCCCGGGTAAGTGAACATATTTGCAACTTTAAACATAATTATTTAAAAATCCAAGGGGACATGAGTAGCTGACTGTTCTGTGTTTTCTGCAGGATAAGTGGGGTCTAAATGACACGGCCACTGTGACGATTAACGTAGTGGACTTTGATAACTTGAATCCCTCCTTCAGCTACAACGTGTACCAGGCCTTCATTCAAGAGAATCAGGTGAGTCTGTTAAAGAGGTCCTTTTGTGCTTTTTGGGCTTCCCCTTTCCTCTAGTTGTTGTGTGTATAGGTTTTTGTGCATGTAAATTGCCTGCAAAGGTTAAAATCCAAGAGTTCCCTCCAGAGGCAGTTTGTCACAGTAGAGCAGGGGTGTCTCAATTTCTCAATTGAAACTCAATTTCATCACGGGCTACATCAGCATTATGGTTGCACTCAAAGGGCCGGTTGTAACTTTAAGACTATATAAAAATACATATATAAATATTTAATATATATAAAATAATGTATTATATTACATTATTGCCTCTGCATTGGATTATTATCTGATAGGGTAATAACTTCATAATTAACTACATCTGAAAGAAGAAGTTAAGGGCAAATAATTGCAAGTCTCGTCCGTGAGAATGTCACAAAATGATTTTAAAAGAAAAGCCAAATTATAAAAAGAAAAAAAGTCAAAAAAAGTGACACTTTGAAAAAAAAAGAACAATTCTGAGAAAAAGGCACATTCTAAGAAAAAGGCATATTTTGAAGAAAAAACACCCAAATTCTGAGAAAAAGGCATATTTTGAAGAAAAAACACCCAAATTCTGAGAAAAAAGGCATATCTGAGATGCATTGTGCGACATGTAGTTTATGGGCAACGTGCTTCTGTAAAGCGGCACATAACCGTATAATAAATCTATTGTATTATTGCAAGCACTTGTGAGGCCACAGAAAATGAAGTCACAGGCCGGATTTGGCCCCCGGGCCTTGAGTTTGACACCCCTGTCACAAAATACCAATATGGACTTGAAAATGAGCATAGTGTGTCCCCTTTAACCGATACAATATAATGCAAAACAACATACCTTATGCACTTGATTATTGACCTGTTATGGGAGCTGAAGTTGAACCTTTTAGAGCTGAACATTGAAAAGTAATTTTAAAAAATGAATATAAAATATATAGTATAATATAATTGAAACACATCCTAACCACAATGTAGATCACAGCCAAAATGATTTGAAAAAAAAAAAATTCTCTCTCTTTGCAATGCCAGCCAACAATAAATGCTAAAATAATATACAGTCAATGGTGATGAGATTGTTGCTGTATTTCTAAGATAATGTTGGTAGATTAATGTGTACATTTAACATCTCCGCTCATTAAATAATTATATTTGTATTGTTTTCTAAAATGTCACTGCTGAATGTTGCTTTTAAATATGATTTGCTGATTATTTTTTATTAAACCCCTTTCATATTAAATATTTCATATTTCAGGTTGGGCATTTCCGGACCATTGAGCCGGCGGCGATAAAAGCTGAGGACGGAGACAAAGGGATAATGATTCCTTTAACTTACAGCATCAGTGCAGGTAAACGACAAGAACAAAATAACTGCTCAGACTTTTTTGAGACTGAAGCACCAAATATTTAACATTGTGATTGTTTGTTTAGTGTCTCCAGGCAAATATCGGAGTAACTTCAACATCGACTCCAGCAGTGGGGTTGTGTCTGTGACGACTGCTTTAGACAGAGAGGAAATGGACGTCAGTGTGATCGACGTCAGCATCAAGGTACTGAAACCTATCTTTGGTCCTTCATGGAGGATACTGTAACAAGAAAATCTAATCCCAGTCATGTAGCACTTTTAAATGAAATTCAAATACAAATTTCAAATATTGTTGTCACCATTCTGCATCCAAATAATATTGTGGAGTTCCTCAAGGTTCAGTTTTAGGTCCCTTTGGTTTTTCTGTTTGCAAAATATATCTCTGAAACTTTAACGTTTGGTCTCTCACGGAGGATGATGTGAGAATTTAACGTAAACATAACACATTTGGTGCTTTTTTCTTCTAAGTTGCATCGATGCTTACATACAGAAGTTGAGTATCCAATATATGATATGGGTCAAAGGCTGGTAACATCTGTGGAATTTGTTACTGTTTCTTTGTGATTTGCAGCAACAAGAGCTCGGTGGCAACATAACTAAATAGCTAAAACAAGCAGCTAGCGAATTGGCTTAAAGACAATATTACAGCAAACTGAAACACACACAAACATGCAACATTATACACATATGAACATTTGCAAATCTACACGTTTACATGTTCTACTGAATCTGCACAATGGTAATATTATGTATTTTGTGTCATTGTGTCATGACACAAAATGTGTCATTTTTAGCATTCCCTGCATTTCATTCATTCATTTTTATTAGCAAGTAGAGAACTGTGTTACACATAATGAGTTACGAGAATAACTCTCTGCTTCAGTGAACTTTTGTAAGCTATTGTCGGTATTGTGGGTTCACAAAAATGTTACATATCCAATTTTTTATGTAAATGTACATGCTTGCAAAGAATATCTTTAAAATGGAGACAATTTTGATGAATGCTAATGACTTTTACCCATCCTTACATTTAAAAATATCATGTCAAATCAGACACACGTGTAAAAGAATGCAGTCACAGCAATTCAACACATGGCTTTCATCTGGATTTCAACAGACCACAGTTCATGTGCAGAATACAGAATACAAAACTTCCTAATTAATGTTTATCTGTAATATTG
>NW_011334331.1:317417-340205 GCF_000735185.1 Notothenia coriiceps
CAAGCTATTGTCGGTATTGTGGGTTCACAAAAATGTTACATACCCTATTTTTATGTAAATGTACATGCTTACATTTAAAAATATCATGTCAAATCAGACACACGTGTAAAAGAATGCAGTCACAGCAATTCAACACATGGCTTTCATCTGGATTTCAACAGACCACAGTTCATGTGCAGAATACAGAATACAAAACTTCCTAATTAATGTTTATCTGTAATATTGTCTCTCTGCAGGCGGCCCAGACAGACGACATTTTGAAGACGGCTGCCGCTTTGGTGACCGTCAGTGTCGAGGATGTGAATGATAATCTTCCAGAGTTTGACAAGCCCAACTACTCCGTAACTCTTCTGGAAAACTCTCCTCTGGATGCTGTTCTGTTCAAACCCGTCGTCACTGACCTGGACGAGGTGGATTTTTTAAAATACTATGTATCTTTGTGAAATTCTCAATAATTCCTCATTAAGTAATTTATTCAATGATGCTCTTTCCACAGGGAGGATTTGTGGGAACTTTGCGGATCGTTCCAGATTCTGCTCCTTTCTCTGTCGGTGCTGATGGGACGGTCAGAGTGAAGAACTCCACAGTTCTGGACCGAGAGACCACTGAAAGATTCACATTTCAGGTAAACAATCTTTACCATTAGCTCCAAATTATCAGGTTCCTATCAAAGACATACTTTTCTTTTTTTTAAAGTTCATAAATATTAGGGATTTCTTTACTTTTAACCATTGAAATGTCCAGTTTTGATGCAAAATACTACGGTTGTGTCTTTTTTTAAAACAAAATATGTTTGTAAAAACTAAATGACTACCACAATAATATTCAATTTGTGCTCTAGTGAGTATTTGGGCCAGCAGGACAGCGTATGTGGGATTGAGTAAAAGTAAACAATTTGGTGCGCTTGTCCATGGTTCAATATCACAGAGGAGGGATTGCTCTGCCAGGACGTAACATAGGTTTGTATACATAAAATAAAATAAAAGATAATCTAGTATGATATAGACTATAGACTGTGAGGGTATATTAAATAAAAGAGACTGTGAGGCTCATTGATGTCCTTCTAATAGCAGTTTGACAATTATTGTTTTCTTAGTTGATACATTTATTGATCGTTTTAATCTAAAACAAAACCCTTAAATATCACAATACTTGCTCTTTTGGAACTATTTAAAAATGTTGGTAAACAAACAGTGCTGCTTTATGATTGGCTGCCACAAAATGCCACTAGCTACAGTAGTACGTGTGGGGGAAACTTCTGAAGCATTGGAAACAGGACTCAGAGAGACACGAGGAAAGCTGGAGCTTTGATGGCAAACACTGAGGGTTTATTTGGAGCTTCAGCCGGAGAACTCACAACCTTCCTCTGGTAGGAGGTTTTAAGTAGTTTGCTTAGGGTAATCAACATTCTTCATTAGTTAGACTAAACAGCTGAGGAAACTGAATCAACTTTAGTTGTCGGTTATGGCCCGGGGTCATCTACACCCCTAGAAGGATGTGTTCCAGGTGTCCCACAACAATAACTATCTCTGACCGAGAGTTGCCCGGTCACAAACTGGTAACAACAACAAAATGCTAGGGCAGCCAGAGGGCGAAGGAGGACATGCAGGGCAAATTATTCCCCTACAGTATGGAAAACAGACAGGGCTGCATCTGTTTACATTCTGTGCTTTACTTTGCTTTTCTTTTCTTTATTTACAGATTGAAGCAAGAGAGGCGAATCCCCCCCACAATAATGTAATGGTGCAAGTCACTGTGACTCTTCTGGACGAGAACGACAACAGTCCTGTGTTCACCAGTAACACTTACGAGGGAAAGGTGTATGCAAATCAAACAGAGGGAATGTCGCTGGTCCAGGTGAGTGATTACACAGTTATGAGTCTGGTTAACATTTTAGGTAATTTTTCATCTACCATTCAGATATTGTTTTCCAGTGTTGAGCATTTGACGAGCTACCATGTCCATCCCCTTAACTTATAATAGCAACTGTCTTGTTTTTATGCATTTAAAGATAGTTCTCATGGCTCATTTTGACATAATTGACAAATATCAATCTCACGTTTGTTAAATGGCAAGCTTAAGCGGTTATATATGATACTCTGATTGAAATATTGTAAATAACATTAAAAAAAGAGTTACGTTTCAATTAAGAAATACATAAAATTACAAATTGAAAATTATATTTGAAGGTTGTTCACCAGAAAACAATATGGAGTTCCTCAGGGTTCAATTTGAGGCCCCTTTCTTTTTCCATTTGCCATACAGAAAACAATATGGAGTTCCTCAGGGTTCAATTTGAGGCCCCTTTCTTTTTCCATTTGCCATACATTTGATGTTTATATCTGCCATTCACGGCAAAAATATTCTATAACTAACCCTGACTTTTTACAAATTAATGTCATAAAGTGTAACATTGGTAGTTTTTAACCTGGCCCCTAATTTCCCATGTTTTTTATCAACAATTTTTTTAATTAAGCGAAGAACCAGCAGCTGAAAATTGGACTGCGATGTTATAATTTAGAGTATAAAACACCAATGTAAACCTTTATTAAGTCATGTCATTACCAAATGTTCCACAATGTTAATTGATTAGTCTAATAGTCTTCTTTTAGGTTAGTTATTACATTATTGTTAACTATGAAATTGTTATAGTTTTAAGCTTGAAGCTTTTTTCTGTTGACATTTCTTTCTGTTGATATTTGTTGCTCTGTCATTCCCAGTTGACTCTCAGAGGCTAATTGGTATTATTTATCTCAAAGGTTAAGGCAGAAGATCTAGATGCCGACAAGAACGGGCAGATCAAATACTCGATTGAATTTGGGAACGACGACGGCTACTTCTCAATCGATGAAAACAGTGGAAACATCGCGCTGGCTAAAACCATTCCCCTGAAGGAAAACGTGCTTTTGGAGTTCCCTCTCTTCATAACAGCCAGAGATGGTACATCTGAGCAATATCTCTCTGAATATCCAGCACTTTCACCCTTTCTGATTGTGATGATTTAGCCTGTTAGGGTTAAAGAGATAATCAGACCAAAATCACAACTTTTGAAGCTACAAGTACGATTTGTTTTGTATTTGTGTTGCTCAAAGCATTAATCCTACTGTGAACATCAAGGTCCTTCAAATTAGTTTCTGTTGTTTTCCTAAAATGATCCCTGTGGTCTGAATCTTTCAATGACTCATTTTAATTACTCTATCTTCTTGGACTTTGGCCGTATAAAAGTCCTGGTAATTATAAAATATATCTATCACAACTTAGACACATGGGTGATCTCAGTCACATACTGTAACTTGATTTAGTACCCTACGCAGTTGCATCTTTCAAAAAGGCTTTATTTACTTTATTGTACTTTCCCATTTACTTAGGCTTTACATCAAATTCCAAGCTAACGTCTGAAGACACGTACCACAAATTATTTATTGGGATTTGAAGGTTAGTTAGTTAGACTGTAATTTCACACAGCAGCATTTCAAAGTACTTAACAGAGTTATTAGGAGGCGTGTGGCGCAGTGGACTAGTGCGTAGGTGTTTGGATCAGGGGAGAAAGGTTCAAACCCCACTGCAGTCAGCATGTCGTTGTGTCCCTGAGACACTTCACCCCAAATTGCTCCTGTGGGGATTGTCCACAGTATTGAGTATGTAAGTCGCTTTGGATAAAAGCTTCTAACAGGTAACATGTAATGTAATATTAAACACATAGACATAAAAATCCTCAAATAAGATATGATAAAATAAGTGCTTAAACCTCAATGGTTGCCGTATAGCTGAGCCCCGCCTGGAAAGCTTTTATCCTGTGGATGAATCCGAGGGAACTACGTTCAACTTTTTTTTTTTACGCCACACTCAATATTATGAGTCTGATAATCTTCCCCACTTGTCTTATAGGCGGCACGATATCCCGCTCCTCCTCAGCTCGGGTGAACATTCGTGCTCCTGGTGACTCGAAACCTCAGTTTTTACAAAAACTGTACCGTGGCACCGTAGAAGAAGAGCAGGAGCCAGGAGTTGTTATTCTTACGGTAAGTTGTTAATATCGAGAAATTCTCTCTGGAGGGAACACAGGGACTTTAGCCTTTGCAGACCATTTGCATTCACAAAAACCTATATAACAAACTACAGGAAAGGGAAACCCCCAAAGGTAGTGCCTCTTCAAAGAAGTTAGTGACAAATCATTTTTCTTGTTCTTCCTGTTTGTGTGCTCAGGTTAACTTCCTCGCACTATCTGCTGAGCATCCTCCGACTCTCACGGTTGTCACAGATCCCGAGAAATTCACCATCTCCAACAGTGGTGAATTCTCCACTAAAGTGAAGCTAGACTACGACGAGGCTCCACACAACTACACTGTGACGATCTCCATCTCTGACGGATCCCACAGCGACAGTGCCGTGGTGGAAGTTCAAGTCACAGACGTCAATGATAACGGTCCTGTTTTCACCTCGAGTTCTGTCACAAAATCAGTCCCAGAGGACGCGGAGCTAGGGTCCAACGTTACTGTTGTTCCGGCTACAGACAAAGACAGCAGCTTCAACAAGGAGATCAGATACTCCCTGAGAGGAGGAGAGGGGCGGTTCTCTGTGGACGCTGTTTCTGGCATGGTGAGTGTTGCTGCTTCACTTGACAGGGAGACTAAGGCTAAGTACGAGCTGCTGGTGGTGGCTGAAGATCAGGGTCGTCCAGTCCGCTCCGCCTCAGCCTCCCTGCTGATTCAAGTCACCGACGTCAACGATCACATCCCAAAGTTCTCAGAGTCTGAGTATCAAGCTGAAGTCCTGGAGACAGAGTCAACGGGTTCAATCCTGCTAAGCGTATCAGCTTCAGACCCTGATGAAGGAGCAAATGGAAGAGTTACTTACAGTGTATTCCAGCAGAGTCCTTCGTCAGATACTCCTGTGTTTGAGTTGGACTCTTCCTCTGGGACTCTGCGTCTGCTCCAACCTCTGGACTACAGCCGCGTGAAGGAGTACAGGCTGGTGGTTCAGGCCTCTGATGGCGGGACTCCCTCTCTGGTAGGGAACGGCTCTGTGGTGCTGAAGGTGAAGGACGTGAACAACAACGCTCCTGAGTTCAGTAAGGAAAGATACGATGTGACCGTCTCTGAGAACCTGGCTGGGGGTTCGTCCATCCTGAGCCTGGAGGTCACTGACAGAGATGAGGTGAGTCAAATAACAAAACTATTACTTGGTACATTGCACGCTCTATAAGATAATACTCCTTGTGTTTAGTTGTGTTCTGACTGAAAAATACAGGCTGTACTTCTTAACAATGAGTACAGTTGCAGGTCATGTTTTACCTTAGCTTCTGACTTCAACACTTTCATTAATTAAATACAAAATAAAAAGCTGAAGCCTCTGCTAATAATGAAATTGTATTACCATTTTTTCTTAAAGGAAATTGGGCAATAATAATGAAACAACAGTATGTAATGTAAAAAATGAAGAAATCACTTTAAATGTATGTTACTTTGGGAAAGATTGGAGAAAATGCTAACGTCAGAGCGCTACATGCACTGCAAACAAGTTTAGTTTGAGGTGATCTTGGGAAAACAATACAATTATCTGTATTTGTATATTCCAAGGCACTCCCTTTTTAAACAATGTTTTGTATGCCTTGTGACACTGACAAACAAGAATGTGCCTTTAAAAACATGAATCCACAGCACTATAATACAATACTTCGCAGGGTGTCATCAATCTTAGCTCTTGTCTTGTCTCCTATTTGCACAATGACATGCTCGCCTTAAATATGAAGAATTAACCTCTCCTCTGAATCCAATTATTGTTCAAATATATCTGAAAAATAATGGCTCTCTTTTTAATTTCCAAATTTGTTTCCAAAGCATTCGTCTCATATTCTTTTCAGCTTCCTTCGATCTGGGAGCGTGGAAATCAATCAATCAATCAATGTTTATTTATATAGCCCAATATCACAAATGTTACATTTGTCTCAGTGGACTTCACAGTTTGTACAGAATATCAGTATGACAATACGACACCCTCTGTCCTTAGACCCTCACATCGTACAAGGAAAAACTTCCGGAGAAAACCCACTATATATGTGGGACTCTGCCTGGAGATGTATGTTAAAAGGAAGCCCTCTACATAATGTAATCACTCTGGTTGAAAGAGACAGAGGTTAGATTGTAAGAGTGCTGATCTTGAGTGCTGTGCCCTTAGAAATGTAGAGAAAACACCATTCAAGAAACACTGACATTCCCTGAAGCATAAGGAATTGGTATCGATGTATTGCCCTTTCATGATGTTCTTGTGTTTGTTGCAGGATTTGATTTGATTGACTGAGATGGCTTCGTTTGCCATATTTTTTCTCAATATAGAGGCAATATTCCCTGAAATAGAGTAATACCTGCATGCAGGAGGAAATATGGACTCTGCCTGGAGATGTACGTTGAAAGGAAGCTCTCTACATAATTTAATCACTCTGGTTGGAAGGTACAGAGGTTTCATTTGTAAGAGTGCTGATCTTGAGTACTGTGCCCTTGTAGAGATGCAAAGAAAACACCATTCAAGAAACATTGACATTTCCTGAAGCATAATGAATTGGTATCGGTGTATCGTCCCTTTCATGATGTTCTTGTGTTTGTTGCTGGATTTAATTTAGAAAAGACGCTAATGTGGTGGTAAACTAACACCCGGGAAGGAAGGGAACATGCTGACCCAGAACATGGTGTTATTTGTCACCCCGATCTTCCGGCTCAATTTCAAGCCCTTGAAGGGAAGTCGCGTAACACAATACAACTCAACACACTCAATTCATACTCATTTGTGATTTACAAGAGCCATTTATCTATTTATCAATCAAAGTTTAATGAATGAAAGGCAAATATTCATTCAATGAAGTGATATTAAATGGTTATCGATCAACTCAATGTGTGCATTTTAAAATTGGATCATGTTTATCTTTTACTTTTGTTTCTTATGTAAATGTTAACACTATTATATAACTTACTTTCCAACAATCTACTGGCTAGCCAACATTTTGTATAGAATCAAAACACAAAATGAACATTGTTGTTAAGACCCAGAAAGAAAAAGGTTTCAAATGTCCTTTTTCTTTTAGATCACACAAGTCTTTTGGGTGGTATTAACATAATGACTAACAAAAACTAAAAGAATATATTTTTATTTTTATGTTATTGTGTGTCCTTTGAAGAGGACAGTGGGTGTTAGTTATGTGAAGCATAGTATACAAACAACATTAACATACAAGTACATTTAGACAACATTAGAGCACAACAACTCAATGCAACAAATATTGAGCCCTCATTTGTAGTACTCCATCCTTTTTTGAAATGCAGAGATACATCTGACACTTGAGGCACTTGATGTATGTGTTCCCACTGCATCCGTCTGCCATGAACCCTACAGAAACCTAGGTGTTAGTTTTGGCCCATAGTGGACTCCATTCGTGTTGTGTAAAATGGGGGAAATAAAAAGTTAGCAAATCCCCATGTCCTCCTCAGAGGACATTCATAAAAACCTTTAGTTTTAGGTCAAATGATTATTACACTGCTCTGAAAACTCACTACACTAACTCCTAAGATGTTCCCTTACTATAATTAATTACAAATATTGAACTCACAACACTGGTAATTACACAATTACAAACTTACCATTTCTCTTTCTATAAATAGAGCTTGTGTTGATGGACGCCATGTTAAAATACAATGAAATTGTCTTTTTCAAAGCCACACCCCCACATATGTCATATTATTACATTATATTTCATTTAGCTGACGCTTTTATCCAAAGCAACTTACAATTACAGGGACATTCTCCCTGGAGTAACTAAGGACTAAGTGCCTTACACACTAGTGGTGGTGTTCCTGGCGGGATTTAGTTACTCCAGGGAGAATGTCCCTGTAATTGTAAGTTGCTTTGGATAAAAGCGNCGGGTATTTAGTCGTGTCCTTATTTGTAACAGGAAATGACCATTACACAAATCACATAAGGACTGTCACTGTACACTGGTGACTGTTTTCCTGTAAAGTCTAACTAACGAGTAATACGAACTGGACTCATTACAGTCATTCGAAATCCCGAGAGTCGATATCAGACACAAACCGGTAGGTAGGTAGTTCTTTATTTTTGGACTTCCGACGTCTCGTCTCGTTTGAATGTCGTGTATTAATTTAAGTTTCTTCTGGACCGAGAAGTGGATGTATCTGTCGACCGATCTATTAGTGTCGACATCAAACTACCGAATAACATAAGTTTGTCATTAATATAGGATTTTTATGTCATTAGGATAAAGTCTTTCTTTGGTCCGGGACAGAAGGGAGAGGAGGAAGTCGATTAAAGTTGGTTTTACACATATAAATTTACGTCTACGTTACACTTCTGACATATCCTATCAATAATAGTATAGCGTTGTTACTTAAATACAAAGGTTAATAAAGGTTTTATTACAAACTAACTAAGAAACCTTTTTATATAAACGCACTTTTGTTTACAATATATCGACGTGTTGTCTCCACAAAGGTAATCACATCTGAACTTTTGAGAGGAATACGTCAACAAACTAACACCGTACTACGTCCAAGTCGATGCAAAAGAAGATTTTTTGTAAATAACGGCACATCCAAAAGTGAATGTTACTGAGCCGGAAAACACGTATTTTTTGTAATTCTCCTTTATTTCGTTATCCTTTTCGTTACATTTTCACTCCTTGTCTTTAATTCTTATTTTTTTTATGTCAACTTTATTATTTATCTAACATATGTTATACAAAATCTTTGTCTTTCATATACTGTAACGCAGTACTACACGTACCTACCGGAAGATAAATTTCAGAGTCACAGATCCTCAAATCAAAACTCGTCTGTACTGAGTTCGTAAATAAATTAACGGTCTTGTCAAGTATTTTAGTGGGTTGGTTTTGCCGGTTCCTTTTTGTCCGTACACCCGAAAGAATAACGTCTATTTATTTAATTGTTAACCTTTTAAGGTACAACCGGAGCATTGGGTCCGGATGCCGACAATAAGTTTATGAGTAGTCTCCTTAGAATAATACGTCTACCTAGTCTTACACATATGTTATAATACTACAAAGTTACATTACTGACGTTCGTCAAAGATAAAATGTCAATGTGTAGCTCACCACCAAAACAGATTAAATTATTTGTTGTCACCCAAAGAATTCATAAAATGTACATATATACGCGAGATAAATTCGTAAAGTAACATTTTAAAACTTTTACAAATCGGAGACAAGCTGTTTCCATAACATCTCTCATCAGAATGACGAAAATAAGTTTTACGTGTAATCATCAGACGGTGGACGACCCGATTAAACGTCATTCGAAAAACATTCTTGTCACACCTACCATAAACTTCAAGTAAAGAGTAACGACCTTGACTCGAAAAATCATTTTCGCAGACGGATAACGTCGGAATACGGTAATTGTCCCTTTGCTAAAATCTGTAGGTTCCTGTTGAACACGTTGTTTAATTACTTTTATTTACACTTATGTAAAAAAGTGTCTTAACACGGTCTTTTGTACACCCAGGACACGTACAGAGGCCAAAGGTAGGACCGTAACTGGCCTATCTGCTTTCTCCTCTTCTCTTCAGGAGAAAGTTCAGTTGTTATGGTCCGAAGTACAGGAAGTTAGATTCCGGAGTCTAGTAATATGTCCTGTATTATTTGAAGTTAAGGCTTGTTTGCTACTATGAAAGTAGCTCTTTATTCGACTGCAAAATTTCAAGTGAGAAGGTGTAACGTACGAGGTCGACCTTCTTTTGTTTCAACAGGATATTTCGCCTTACATATCATACTTGTTCGTTACTGGTTGCAGCTTAGTAAATATAGAGGCGACAGAGCGCGTGCGATTTTGTTAAGATGAGGTACTATTAGATCACTTGGGTTGTTTTTCGTGGAGCAATCGGTTCAATGGTTTGGGGTCAGTTTTTAATACTAGTAAAAACTACTATGTAAGACTTAGACGTAGATGGTTGACTTTGTAGACGATGATATACAGTCCGAGGTTAAATGTGACGTCATCTGAGATGTGAACCGATTTCATATAAATAGATTTTCATCCTTTCATTGGTGGTTGTCATTCCTGATCGACATATATAATTGGGGAACACTTGTTTATAATCTTTCGTGTATTTGATTCATGTAAACGGCTTCGTACGGAAGGGTAAACTTTTCCAACATGTTGGATTAAGGCCGATGAATGCAATAGTTCAAGTCTATGAGTTGAGTTTATAGCAGTTGTTTCCGTTCACCACCTTTCTTTTTTTTTTTTTGATATGATTTTTCATGTTGAGAAATTTCATAGAATAAGTATTAGAATGTTGCATAATAAATAAACACACTGTGATATGTACATGAGAGTTATGGGGGTGATGTTTAATCTACATAAGAATGGATGTGTGGATGTATGAGATAAAGTGGAATGTGGGGGGGTGGGGGGGGGGGTGGGGGGGGTGGGGGGGGGTGGGGGTGTGGGGGTGGGTGGGGTGGGGGTGGGTGGGGGGGGGTGGGTGGGGGTGGGTTGGTGGGGGGGGGTGGTGGTGGGGGGGGGTGGGGTGGGGGGGGTGGAAGCGAGTCCAATGATAAGCGGTCTATACCTAATTAAACTGTATGAGTAGTTTGTGAATTTTTGTGATCATGTGGTGTGTGTTTCCTGAGATTTTTCGAGGTGGAAAAGTGCGACACTTATTGTGTGTATTACGTCTTATTATTATTATTAGTTTTGTTTAACTGATATAATAAGAACTTTACCACGGATAGTCGTATCTTTTGTAAAGCCATGAAATTCATGTAGGTATCTTACTATAAACTACGGACTATGAAAACGGAAAATGAACTCTTTGTACAACGTATTTTTTTACGTCTGTGAAAATGGAACATAGGAATCTGAGACCATGATAGATTGAAAATGAATTCTTTGGTTATTATGGCTCATGTAAGATTGGTGTGACGATGAAACACATTTGTTTCCGAAATTTATAATATTGATTTTAAAAAAAAAATCCCCTATGCACCGAACGTAACTACTTTATCGCGTACGCGTCAACGTGTCAGACACACTTCTTCTCTGCCTTTTTGTACGATATCAGAGGTTGTACGTGTTACTGGTAGAGTCGCTCTTTGCACCGGTCGGAGGCTATTTTCTTTTTGTTACCCTGACGTTGCTTTACGGTTCATTTCGCACGTGTGTCCATTCTGATTGTCTCTTTTGTGTTTAAGACTAAAACGTGTATTAGGTGCTCTTAAGGATTTTTTACTGGTCACGTGGGACCGATAGGGTTGTTTTATTAAGCCTATGGTGGACATTCCCGTTTAAGCAGCCGTGTGTGTATTTTTTGACCCTGTGTTGAATCTTACATCAGACCATATATGAAAAGGGCTGAGTCAATCGTGGTACTCGGCGGCATATATGCACTCCGAGTTGTCAGGATATACGACGGTTGTATCTTGAGGTTGTCTATTTGTTCAATGTAAAGAGCGCTTTAGTGACGGGTTGTTGCAAGGACTCCAACAAGGAAAGCGTGTACTTCGACGACAATGTCCCCAAGGAGATTGCACGTGCCGCATACGATCAAGTTCAATCACAATAAAATTAATACACGCAAAACTATAAAACAGTTGTAGCTAATCCATTCACATAACAGTCGAACGAGTCAGACTGCTGGATTCCGGACGTTGGGTGGTTTTGTCTTTTGTTGATGTGGTGTTGTGCATGTCGACATATCATAGCGCGGCGCGTAACGATCTCTGCCGGTTGGTATATATATAGTTATTTTAGAAAGTTGCGAGAGTTGAAAAATTGTGCAGGTGAGGTTTTTGGTGTACTTACTAGATTTATAATGTTATGTAAAGATTGTTATTGTAGGGTCTAACCTGTGTGGCACTATTGGTTTTTTTTTTTTTATCTACAGGAGATCAACAGAAGTGATCTCGTCGAGGTATTGCGTGTTGGATTGTGGTAACGGTTGCAGTCGACGCGGTTGCATATGACTGTGGTATATTATGACAGATGACTTGGGGCTGGTTCAGACAGAGATATATTTCATCAGTATTCACTATTCTTGTAAGGCTCGTTCGGGAAGTATTGTCTGGTTGTCTATTCTTTCTGGTTTCTTGGATTGGATATTGGGGTGTATTTTTGGGGGTTTATTTGTTGTGTTGATGTTGGTTTGTAGTGTTGGGGTTTTGATTTTTTATTGAGTAGTTGATATATTAATTAGGTTAGGTGTTTGGGTTGGGATTTATGGGTTAGGATGGTTTGGGGTAGTTTTTTGGTGCTCCATGATAGTAACGTGACAATGTCATGTTGGGTGTGTGGGGTTGTGAGTAGGATGTGTGGTATGATGAGCGTGAAATTTTTCAGGTTATTGATCTTGTTTTATGGTTCTTCAGTATATCTTATGAGATCATGTTCTATTTTCAGTGACGTGAACGTGTGTGCAGTGTATTGTTTGTGTCAAGTGTCATTCAAGGATTGTACGTGGAGTTTTTTTTAGAGTGAATTGGTCCAGTTCAGGCGGTGTTTATAATATAGCGTCTTAACCGGATAAAATATATTTGTGTATACTTAAAGTGTTTGTTGTGTTATGTTTAAGTAGATCAGCTACAGTTATTATACAAACATAGTGTCGACGTAAGTTGTCGCTCCCTAGATTAAAGAGGAGAGACACATTTGGCGTCCATTCGTAAAACCTAAATTGAGGTCCACGATTGATCCGTCAAAGATGAGAGGAGGTCACATAACTTAATATAAAGTGTAATAATTAGGTTTTAGGACTTTCATTGAATTTCCAAATTTGATTCGGACACTCATCCATTGTTGCGATATATATATATATATATATATATATATATATATATATATGCCCATAAATCAGCACAGGAATAAACATTGTCCTTTACTGGTAATGTGTTTAGTGTATTCCTGACAGTGACATGTGACCACTGACAAAAGGACATTTCAGATTGATTGCTCATTATGCTTGACCTGAGTAATGTCAGTAAGCTTTAGGGCTCTCAGCTATAGTCTGTGTTTGGCCATCCATCCATCAAGAAATAAAAACCTGAAGGCTGCAGAGCAGAGCAAACTTACAGCACATAATTAAATTCAAAGAAGACCTGGCTCTTCACCTACATAGACAGCTGGCTAGATAATCACAGCTGTAGTTTGATGGCTTATTGTATTCAAACAGTAATTATATCCTAAAAATACAGTAATCCTATTTCAGAAAGAAACCAGGCCCTGTCTTCCCTCTCCTCCTTCAGCTAATTTCAACCAAAATGTGTATATTTAAATGCAGATGCAATGTGAAGACTGTATAGGATAGTTATTATCATATCGCAACAATGAATTTATGTTTCCAATTATTTCCAAAATAATGTTTGATTGATTCTTTGGAAAAATATATTTGCGTGAAAACAAATGTTATATAGCTGCACAACAGAGGTGTTTCCATTAGTGTAGACTTGAAAACTCTCCTTATGCAGTTGTTTGATTGTGGCATGATGCAGGTTCAGCTACGTTTTCTTCTAAAAAACATTTATTGCCGTGTAGGTTTTCACTTACAATGACTCGGCCTTTTGTGCATAAAAAACATTAAGAGGAAATAAAGCAATAGGAAAAGCAATGTAAAAGTGAGGAACAGAAATTAAGAATAAAAAAAATACAGTTGAAATAATAAATAGATTGTATACAATATGTTTTAGAAACAGAAAGTATATGACATTGCGTCATGATGTGCATGGATGGCCTTCTATTTAAAGTCTCAGTGTCTAGGAGTTTAGTTTTGAGCAGACATGACTCAAGCATTTATTTAATTGCCAGACAGTTCATAAAATCACCCAACCAAAACGGCAAGGAAAACAGCATGTGGCTTTCTTATTGCAGTAAATAAATTAAACAATTAGGAAAATTCCATGTTGCACTCTAACCCAGGGCTAGGCTGTAATTCAATACTATCAGAGGAATCTTATTATGCAGATGGATCAGAATGTTATACAATATTATGATGTTCAATTAATGACTGCAAGCAGTTTCTATTTTACAGTTACACAATCGAGTGCGGGTTTTGTCTAATTTAATAAACAACAGTGGGTTTCTTAAGTATTTTACATGTTATATATGTCTATTTAAGCATTTCATTGTAAAATTAGAAAATGTTTAGCCTCTGTTTCGACAAAGGTATTGTAGAGAGTAGTCTGACTGCTTTTATTTCAAAATGCACATTAGCTGAGTCTGCCACCTGCTGGCTAATTTGCAGTAAGCTTTTTGTAAGAGACAGCTGTGGATGTATTTGAAGTTCATTTCTCATTGCTGGAACTGAGCTTTTATAGTAAAACGTTGCCTATTGCAGCCTATGCCATTAACAGAGGAAACGATTTTAGACATCCAAGGACAAAACTGTGCAACAAATTGAATGAAAAATAATGTGAAATACATTTTTTCACAGAGGGATTGTGCACAGAGAAGACATGCTGGTTCCTGTGCATGTCTCCGTGTTTCCATCCTGGCATTGACCCGGATAGACGAAAGAGGAGAAGAGAAGTCACTCTTTCAAGTCCAACAATACCAGGCCTCATGTCCTTCAATCAAAGCCTCAGACTATACAGGCCTAATAACACTTCCAATCCACTGATGAGTACTTTCATCGAGAAATTAGCTGAGTTTTAAAGTTCACTCTTCACATTGCATGCTCCAGCTGGAAGAAAACAAAGTTGTCCTATAAGGGTTTAGTATGAAAGTATGCCAACGTATTTTTTCTGTTTGGGTAAACAATTTAAATAATAATAGTGAAGCACCTCGTTAGCCAAGTTACAACCCATCGAAATTATGACATTTTGTGAGTACATTCTGAATCTGCATCTTAACCACTGAAATCTTCTATATGTCAGGTTAATGCAGTAGCTACTTGGCTAAAGTATTTTATCTAAAGTAGAAGTAACCACACAGTAAGGAAGTGTTTATTAAACCCCTTGTGAAAATATTAGGAAAGGCCTAAATTAATACATTTTGGATGCATGCCTTCCCATTTGAAAGGTTGTACAACTAATTCCGGCTCTTACTTATAAGTTCAGTATAATATATGTAAAGGCAGTGGTGGAAAGTAACTATACTAAAGTACAATTTTAAGGTACTTATTCTTTACTTAAGTATTTTTATTTGTGTGCTACTTGGTACTTCTACCCCACTAAAATAGTGTACTTTTACTCCACTACATTTATTTAATACATTTAGTTACTTTGCAGATTTGGATTAATGTGACATATCATCAACACTTAAACACTTAGTAACACCACAAAGGACTTAAAAGCTCCACCTTTTCAAGCTGTGATAACACATTAATGCATGAATAATAATAATAATCAAAACAAATGATATATTATTCTGAAATGGGCCTATCAGCATAACGAGTACTTTCGGTACTTTAAGTACACTGTTGTTTTGATGCCTATACTTTTGTCCTTTTACTTGAGCAACATTTGCTATGCAGAACTTTTACTTGTATTCCTAGACTCTGGTACTTCTACTTTTACTTAAGTACAATATCCGAGTACTTCTACCACCTGCTCTGTGTAAACAAAGGCTTTAAATATTTAACTATTTGATAGTGGGCTGCATTGATGAATAGCGCATGCGCAGTGCAGTCTGTGTGTGAGAGAGACGGAATGCTATAGTTCTCACACTGCCACTGACATCTCGCGAGAACGTGGCAGCCTCCGAGGTGCAACGAAAGCAGTAAAGCGGCAGGAGCTACGAGAAGAAAAACTTGGATTTTGGGCGACATAAGCGAGGATTACCAAAATGACCAGTGGGTATCGAAATATATTCGGACTGTAAGGCATTCGTGCACTTAACTGGGTTGAATGTAGTCTGTTGTTATCTTTTCCGCTCGTTAGCCATGGCCGCCGTTGTACTGGGCTCCGTCTATTTGCTGCAAATGACGTAAAGTTATTTCTCGGAATTCACGCCAGTATGGGTTGTTCTTTACGCATGGGCTGGCTGTTAAGGGGTTACTTAGAGTGCACGGGTTTATGCTGAGTGTCAAGTTTAGTGTTTATTTTAATTATGTGCGTTTTGTATTTGTCAACATCGATAGGTGGTGTATTGTCAGGCTCTTGCGTCAGTCTGAGCCTAGGCCTGCAACCCCAGCAGAAACATAACACGTACAGCTGTTGTTGTCGCGGCTTGTAGAAGCTATTTTCATAATTTTAGTGTCCTTTTAACACGTCTGTGTCTTTATTTACCATCTTTAAATAACCGATTGGACACACCGTGATATGATGTCCTCTGTTGTTCTGAAGCAGCTCCAGAGCGCCTGCTTGCCACGTCGGCTGCACGTTTTGCACCATTTTCTGTTACTGACGGTCTGTCTCTTTAAATGTAGTCTAGTGTAGACATTAAGAGAAAGCCCTTTTAACAGAGGTGGAAGAAGTACTTATATATATATATATTAATATATCATATATATATATATATATTGCACTTTAAGTAATATATATATTGCACTTTAAGTAATATAAAAAATACCAGAGTCTTGGAATACTCTGTTACAAGTAAAAGTCCTGCATTGCAAATGTTACTCAAAGTACAAGTAAGTTTTGGCATCAAAATATACTTAAAGTAAAAGTACTATTTATGCAGATTGGCCTATTTTATTATATCATATGTTTCCATTATAATTAGTGATGCATTATTGTTTGTATCACAGCTGTTAAACGGGGATCTAATTTAAATTATTGTGTAAACCGCAGGGTAGCATTTGGATTTACTCCAGGTGTAACTAGAGTTTTATTTAAGTGTTGATTATATTTCACATTATTAATCCAAATCTGAAAAGTAACTAAAGGTTTAAACTAAGTGTAGTAGCGTAAAAGTACACTATTAACCTCCCTGAATTGTAGTGGGTTAGAAGTACAAAATAGCTCAAAATTGTAAGTGTACTTGTGACTTTACACAACTGCTTTTCAAGTTGTTACTTTTTGGGTTCTTGAGTAATAGAGGTGTTTAAAGGGTGTAGCTGAAATACCTGATGTGTTGCTCTTCAAAGTGCCTGTTGTTGTATTACATTGTTTTCTTTCTTTCTTTTGCATGACACGCAGGAGGTAACCAACGTGAGCTTGCACGTGCAAAGAATGCCAAAAAAGGTGGTGACAAAGGGAAGAAGGCCGATGATGGGCTGTCTGCCGCGGCCCGGAAGCAGAGGTAAGGTCTGCATGCGTTAAAGAAATGGGATGAACACAAACACAAGATATACATTTTTGCAGCACCACACGCAACATGTGTTTGATCATGCCTTGAATGTTGTTGACTAGTTCACTGATCATGCAGTTATGTCTTTTTTGTCAGATAATTCAATTTCTTGAAACATTCCCATACGGAAGAATACAGATCCAGTGCTGCAAAAAATAACCGTACAGCATTTTCTTGTATTAAATAAAGCAAGCCGTTTTTTATTTGTTGCTGTATAATCCTTGCCAGATAACCAATAGCTAGGTGTACCTGTGTGTGTTTGTGTGTTACCATTTAGTTTGCCTTATAAAATCTCTCTTTTTAAATGTCCCTCTCTCCCCAAGGGATGCGGAAATAATGCAAGAGAAGCAGAAAGCAGAGAAAAAGGGGGCCGGAGGAGGAAAAGAAGAAACCAAGTCCAAGTAAAGAATGAAGAGAATTCAGAGACAGATCCGACTCAGTGCTCCAGTAACATCCCATGTTCAGCATTCTTCCTGATATTTATGAGAATGGTTCTGTCTATCCTCAAGAATCTAGGATCCTTCATTCTTCCCTATTGCAAATGACATTGCTTGTTGGATTTGTTATCTTTACTTGGTGATAATTTATCTGAGCAATGTAACGGTTGTCCCACGTTGGTGCAGCATGCAGAGGAGCACAGTGGTGTTAGCAGCAGGAGAAAGATGAACAATTGTTGACACAAAGCACCCATGTCAAATTTGTGTATTTTTGTAAAAAACATGTCCCTGGCAGGTTTCAAATAAAATGTATCTTTTTAATTCATGATTTTTTGTATTCTGATGGTTGGTGTTATATTTTGACATGACACGCAATACTTTTGGGAGCTTTTGTATTAGTGTTTAAGAAGGGACAAGGCACATCAGTTAACATGAGTGCTTCAGTCCTTTGTGTGAATTTGCCAGATATAGGGGCTAATTTTTATCTGTAAAAGAAAACATACAAGTAAGCACAGAAAGACAAAGCCATGAGCAAAATGACAACACATTAGGTAGAAACATATTGAATAGATGACTGTTACATCAGGTAGTATTTTTTTAAATGGCATCACATTGAAATGCAATTTAAATATAAAATGTCATTTGACAGGGAACATAAGGAATCGCCACTAAATGAACTATTACTGGATGTTCCTCAATGTTATTTTAGATTTAGATTATTTAACTTCTTGCTTTCAGTCAGTGGCCGTTTCTCAATGTCGAGTATACGTTCTGCAGAGCCACTATTTCAAGTATACTACGTCATCGAGTGGCGCCGAAAGATTGTTTAAATGCATGCCCAGCAGCAGGTATCCTCGACATTGAGAAACGGTCTGAGTCTTAAAAAACATTACCAAAAGTGTCTAACAAACAAAAGGTGAATAATTGCTGTTTCGGATTTAAAATATAATTATTCCCAGGCCCTTGAAACATGTTAGACCTTCCCTGCATAGAAACATCTCCAATCTGTAAATAAAGAAATGTTTTGTAAATGTAAAAAAAAGTCGAAATATTAATATATTATTGCTAAACTACTTTTTTTTTAACCTTCTAGCAATACTGCACTATCCAATTTGTGTGATTAGCATGCTAGTTTATATTAAAATAGCTGCTTGGAGATACACTCAATGATCCGACAAAAGAGACAACTTAAACATAGCCAACAATATGTTGGTTTTATAATGATCTATAAGAATACTAATATAAAGGTAATCAAATAGTGCAAGGCAATCAAAGACATGTTTATATATTCATTAATAGGGATTGCCACTGCTTTTCCTCCCAGTCTTTCTGTGAAATGAAGCTCTCCACATGGTGACTTTACAGGACCAACTGTGATGTGCTGCATGGTACAGAACAGTACGCTCATGACCTACTTACATCAATGTCAGGCTCTGCAATGTGTACACCATAGACTGGTGTACACCCCAGGAAATATAATAGGCCACCGTACTATGCAGACAAATTCAAGTGGGCTCCTGCAGAGACTTGCATCCAGTATCAGGGTCAGTATGGCAGCCAGACACCTTAATAGGCAACCTAAAAAAGACTTTTCACAACTGCAGTTTGGTTTCATATTTAATTGGCTTGATTTATGATCATGTTCCTGCCTTAGAGAACAAAGTACGTTGTTGCATTCAACAGTTTTGACCTATCATGCAAAATGCACTTTTGTACGTCTTTTATACATGAATATGTGTCCCCGGTGTTCCAGGGAACTCACCAAGTGTCAGAAAACACAACCCTCTCTATTTTCCTCCATACCCAAATCTCTAAAAACGGGGCTGCAAAGGGTCTGATACAGACTGATCCAGATTTGAACACTTCTGTGACGTCACATAAGTGGCGCTACGGCTATTGGGCCAACTCCACCAATCAGGAGGAGACAGCCACGGACATTGCCGTTCGAAAGCGCTGGAGACGCTGTAGTACATATGCCAGGCCTGTAGATGGTGCTGTTCTCACAGAACCAGCCCATGAAAAGACAGTGTTAAATTGAGCGAAATGAGGAATGGCTAAAATGCATGATTTGTTTGGTATTTTGAAAAATAAAAAGTATAAATATGCCTTTTTATAGGTATGGTCCTACAATATATTATTCAAATATAGCATGATAGGTCCACTTTAATGAAAATAACCTAGTTAGGTCTGCATTCATAGTTTGTTTTACTAGTGGAATCTGTTGAACCTCAAAAAACAGGGGAAGTAAAGTCAATTTTGACAAAACACAATGGTTATACCTCAATGATTCTAAAAGTGGCTTCATAGCTTTCACCTCCTGTAGATTTCAATATGAAAGCACAAAATGAAAAGGTAACAATAGACTCTTCATGTTGCGCCCATTTAGCAAATGCAGCAGCTGCTGCCCAAACCATCACAGATCTGAAACACAGTTATCTTTTCAGGGCTTTGATCAAGATTAGATTTTCCGACAAATATGTCAGTGAGTTTACTATAAGTACTTTATTATATGGCCTTCCTCCAAGAAAACTAGTTAGCCTACAAGGACAATGTAATCTGCTTGACTCCACTCTTACATTTAAACATCACTGTATACACTGCCAGTACTAAAGCAGATTTACTTAGAAATGTATGAGAGAAATACTTGTGACACTAACCACAGAAATGTCTCCTCTTGAGATGGTGCGGGGGTTAATAAGCTCAGACATCTGGCAGCGCTCTGTTCGAGGTGAATGTGTTGTTGCCAGAGAGGTGGACAAACGGCTGGATCTGTAGAGATAAAAGACTGAAGGTTATCCTTGATCACTCCGAGATGTAATTGTATCATCATCTCCATTTCAAAGAGGAACGATGGAGTGTGGGATCTTGAGCCACCACTTGCTAATTCAGCGGATGTATGATCAGTCATCCTGAAATGACACATGGTCCAGCAGAGAGGATTGCTGCATTCATAGCTGAAAACAAACCTTGATTTTTCTTCGTAAAAAATGGGAATTTACTGGGAGCAATCAAATTGATTTTGCAGACGTGCTGTTATTTTAGTAGCAACATAAGTGATTAGGTTCCTTGCAAATATGTGCAAACACACACACACACTCACACACACACACAGTAGGAGCTTTGGGATCAAGGCAAAGCTAATCAGCAGCGTGTAAGAAAGTAATTAGCAGCAACAGCAGCACTCACATGCAAGATTAACCAGTTGAAGGAGAGAATATGTGCTTAATATTGACAGGTGAAAAAAATTATTAATAGCTTTTTTCTTCAAGGTGCACTGTAAAATATGTGGTTGAACACATGAAGAAGATATCCTCCCTCCTCCATTTGAATTTCAACGTTTCAGTGTATTTGTTCTTTTTATTTGTCCTCATTATTGTTACCATAAAGAGCGGGCCAAGTATCTGCTGTGAATTGCTGCTTGTTGGATTCCAAAGGAGAATCCAGTGTATGCCAAAACGAATACAATTGAAGATTTTTAACACTCTAAAATGCAGCGTTTGTAGGATTGGTTGGAAGACTGTAAGCAACAGCATGGGGTGCATCCAACATTCAACTTTACAGATTTGAACAAGAAATCCTTTACAACATTTAAAACTCGCTATACAGAATCAGGAACAAACAAGGCTGATTATGATTGGGGAGGATCGGAATGAAGAGACAGATTAATAGGTAGATGATTTATAATAAAAATACATGTCCTTATTTATTCTCTAAATAGGTCTTTTTGCATGTGATATCTTTGTTTGCTGCTGCAAAGGATTCAAAAAGAAGTTTGATGTGGGTGTCATGTCTGACATTCAAGCAGCACAACAATCAAACCAGCAGTTCACTGACTACACTGAAAGGCAGATAACAATGAGACGCATTGTTATCTTTGCTCTTTGATTCTGCCGGATTTGAAGTTTTTTAAGGAAAAAGTTTAGTTTCTCAGACAAATAAAGCAATAACATGATTACATTTCAGTGTCCCACACCAACGCCTAGAACAGGAAGTCCTTTTATTCAAGCAGGGCAACTACAGGTATTAAAGTCTTTCTTTAGTCCTACATGATATACGTGATACCTAAGGATATCAGTTTAATACAGCAAACACTCCTTGAGCAGCAGCTTTCAAAGATAAACAACAGACGAGCAACTAATGTGTCTGATTACACTTCAGCCAAACAAACTCAGCTTGTCTTATTATTAAAGAAGTTATTCAAATATAATTGAAACCACAATCTGATGTCATCTGCAAACAACAGCTGGACAAATTAAAGACGGTGACGTTGCTGAGAAGTTGGATGTGCACAGCCTGTAGTTGTCAGGTTTGTTTTATCTAACAGCTACCTCACTGTGGCTGGTCCACTGATGAAAATGCCAAATGGCCGCATATTGTTTTTTTGGCTAGAATGTTTCCATGGTTAGTGATAACCGCAGTGACAGACAAATTGCTGAATTGAAATATAGTTGCAAGAAAAAGTATGTGAGCCCTTTGGAACTACCTGGATTTCTGCATAAATTGGTCATAAAATGTGTTGTGATCTTCATCTAAGTCACAACAATAGACAAACACAGTCTGCTTAAGCTAAAACCACACAAACAATTATATGTTTTTATGTTTTTATTGAACACACCATGTAAACATTCACAGTGCAGGGTGGAAAAAGTATGTGAACCCTTGGATTTAATAACTGGTTGACCCTCCTTTGGCAGCAATAACCTCAACCAAACGTTTCCTATAGTTGCATATCAGACCTGCACAACGGTCAGGAGGAATTTTGGACCATTCCTCTTTACAAAACTGTTTCAGTTCAGCAATATTCTTGGGATGTCTGGTGTGAATCGCTCTCTTGAGGTCATGCCACAGCATCTCAATTGGGTTGAGGTCAGGACTCTGACTGGGCCACTCCAGAAGGCCTATTTTCTTCTGTTGAAGCCATTCTGTTGTTGATTTACTTCTGTGCTTTGGGTCGTTGTCCTGTTGCATCACCCATCTTCTGTTGAGCTTCAATTGGTGGACAGATGGCCTTAAGTTCTCCAGCAAAATGTCTTGATAAACTTGAGAATTCATTTTTCCCTCGAGGATGGCAATCTGTCCAGGCCCTGAGGCAGCAAAGCAGC